>NC_135431.1:20057188-20212188 GCF_051991245.1 Festucalex cinctus
ACCTTGAAATGTTTTGTCGAGAAAGACAGTTTCATACCATGTACCTGTATTTGATTGAATATGCAAGTTTTTGCAGTTTTTTTGATTGGGAAGCCTTAGTTTCCTCCAGTTTACCAGCGACATATGAACATGCTGGATGATTGCTAAGTAGCATGCCTACTGTCAGTATTGAGTGATATTGTGCTCGTTTCTGGAAGTCCAAAACCTTTTTGTGGAAAAGATTTTCTGATGATTAGGGCCCGAGCAGCGACCGCTGCGAGGTCCCTATTGTTTTTGTAAAAATTATTATTATTATTATTATTAGGGCCCGAGCAGCGACCGCTGCGAGGTCCCTCTTGTTTTTGTAAGAATTATTATTAGGGCCCGAGCAGCGACCGCTGCGTGGTCCCTATTGTTTTTGTAAAAATTATTATTATTATTATTAGGGCCGGAGCAGCGACCGTTGCGTGGTCCCTATTGTTTTTGTAAAAATTATTATTAGGGCCCGAGCAGCGACCGCTGCGTGGTCCCTATTGTTTTTGTAAAAATTATTATTAGGGCCCGAGCAGCGACCGCTGCGAGGTCCCTATTGTTTTTGTAAAAATTATTATTATCAGGGCCCGAGCAGCGACCGCTGCGAGGTCCCTCTTGTTTTTGTAAGAATTATTATTATTCTTTATTCTCCGCAAAAGATCGCATTTTTGAGGACCTAAACATTTACGAAAACTCACCAAACGAAAAATTTGATATTATTTTGTTGTCATAGCAACGCAACTCTATAGCGCCCCCTAGCGTAGAAAAATAAAAACCAATCCCGGCCCGTTTGACCTAGAGCTACGAAAATTGGCAGACACGTGTAGCACCCCGAGATGCACAAAAAGGTCAGTGGAAGCCATTTCCTAAAATGTACAGGAAGTGAGCTATGAATTTTTTAATGTCCAATTTTGGCCCATTTTGGCACATTCACTGTGGTCATACTTTTTCCCCCTTTGCAAACAGTTTTAATCCGATTGACTTCAAACGTGGCATGTATCATCTCAAGACCCGAGACAACAACTGGGCAAAATATCTTGACTTTTCGGAACACTATATGACGGGGGCGGGGCATCAAATATTGCCTTTAAAATTTCATTTGTCCAGAAAGACAAAATGCTGAATAACTCCCATGTGCAAGCTCCAAAAAATCTCAAACTTCTCATGCAACTTAATACTCACGGCCTGAAAACATCTATATGATAAAATTCTGTTCTATATGTAGCGCCACCTAGTGGTGACATTAAATGTCATACTTTACGTTTTTAGCTACTGTGCCAAGCTCGTTGAAGGGATCCAATTAAAAATTGGTCAGAAAAGTCTTAACATGTTGATCATGCCGCACACCGAATATTGTAACTTTTCGCCAAAGGACGTGGCCGTTACAGTGCCGCAAAGTCTGAAGATTTTTCGTGACAATAAAAGCTGCATTAACTTGACCCAGATGATCCTATCTTCTCAAAATTTCACACATTTGATGACAGTCCAGCCCTTAACTCATCTACAAACTTATATTTCATCTTACTGATAGCGCCACCTACTGGTGATTTTTTTTCTTAGGATTTTTCTTCGTTTTTTTCCAACCACGTTAACTGGACCTACCTCATATTTGCTCAGATGAGGGTTTCCGCCTTCATGATGTCACAACATGAAGTTGTGAGTTTTCGTGAATCGCTGTGGGCGTGGCTAAGCGCTGTTCGCCAAGAAAACAACGCCGGTTTTGAGGGTCTAAACATGCACAGAAACTCATGAAACTTGGCGCACACATCTGGCCTGGCAAAATGAGCAATATTTTAATGTAGAATGTTCTATTTTTCAAAAAATGACTCAATAGCGCCCCCTAGAAATTTTTAACGAAGCAGCCCCGCTTGTACGTTTAAGCAAGATCTTTGGAAATTTTTAGGTGTATGAGGGAGCCCAAGACCTACAAAAAAGTCTCTTGAACCCATATGCTAAAATGAACAGGAAGTGAGCTACGAATTTTTGAATGTCCCATATTTTACGATTTTAGCACATTTACAGGGGGCATACTTTTGCCCACTTCTCCTACACGTTTCATCCGACTGACTTCAGACTTGACCTGGACCATGTCAAGACCTGAGCCAACGACAGGGGGAAAACATTTTGACTTTTCAAAATACTATATGATGAGGGCGGGGCATCAAAATTTGTGTTTAGCACTGAAAAAGGATATGCTTAATAACTCCCCGGTACATGCTCCAAAAAATCCCAGACTTGACATGTATGTTCATAGTCAAGGCCTGAAGCTATTTCTATGACATTCGGTTATATATGTAGCGCCACCTAGCCCTTGAGGCATGAAAAAAAAATACCCCACTTACGGTATTTTTACAAAAAACTCATTCTAAGTGTGATAACTAAGTCATTTATGAATATTCTTTTACTTTCCACCATTCAAAATGTTCACTGGCATCAGACCTATCCAAACATACGTATTTTTTATTTAGTTTTATTTATTTTTGATAGCCTCTATAAACAATTACAGCAACATTGTGCAATGAGTACGAGCTATGATGTGTATATATACTTTTACAAAAAATACAAATCAGGGCAAATCATTCCCTAAAAATAAAAAAGTACACTGATTTTTTCAGATCTTAACATTCATCAAAACCCATTGAGCTTGACAAACTCATCACACCTGGAAAAAGAAAAATCCACATGTAAAGGTTTATTATGCCATTTTCAAAGAAACTCTGCTCCCAATGTGCCAGTACCCCAACGTGCAAGTACCCCAACATGGCCCGGGCTGCGAGGGCCCTTTATAGCTGCTTGCAGCTCTAGTTATTATCAGGGCCCGAGCAGCGACCGCTGCGAGGTCCCTATTGTTTTTCGATCGGATTATTATTAGGGCCCGAGCAGCGACCGCTGCGAGGTCCCTATTGTTTTTGTAAAAATTATTATTATTATTATTATTATTATTATTATTTATTCTCCGCAAACGATCACGATTTTGGGTACCTAAACATTCACGAAAACTCACCGAACTTTGCGCACTCTTCGGGCCCGGCGAAAAATTTGATAATATGAAGGCGTCATAACAACGCGACTCTATAGCGCCCCCTAGCGTAGAAAAATAATAACCAAGCCCGGCACGTTTGAGCTAGAGCAACGAAAATTGGCAGGCACGTGTAGCACCCCGAGACGCACAAAAAAGTCTATTGGGACCATGTAGCTAAAATGTACAGGAAATGAGCTATGAATTTTTTAATGTCCAATTTTGGCCTATTTTGGCACATTCACTGTGGTCATGCTTTTTCCCCCTTTGCAAACATTTTTCATCCAGTTGACTTCAAAATTGGCATTTATCATCTCAAGACCTGAGACAACAACTGGGCAAAAAACCTTGACTTTTTGAAATACTATATGACGGGGGCGGGGCATCAAATATTGCCTTGAAAATTTCATTTGTCCAGAAAGAGCAAATGCTTAATAACTCCCATGTTCAAGCTCCGAAAAATCTCAAACTTCTCAGACAACGTAATAGTCACGGCCTGAAAACATCTATATGATAAAATTCAGTTATACATATAGCACCACCTAGTGGTAACAATAAATGTCATACTTTACGTTTTTAGCTACTGCGCTGAGCTCGTTGAAGGGATCCAGTTGAAAGTTGGTCAGAAAATCCTTAAGATGTTGATCATGCCCCACACCGAATATTGTAACTTTTCGCCAAAGGGCGTGGCCGCTACGGTGCCGCAAAGTCTGAAGATTTTTCGTGACAATAAAAGCTGCATGAACTTGACCGAGATGATCCTATCTTCTCAAAATTTCACACATTTGATGAGAGTCCAGCCCTAAAGACGTCTACGTACTTATATTTCATCTTACTGATAGCGCCACCTAGTGGCAATTTTTTTTCTTACGAATTTTCTTGTACATTTTTCTCCAAACACGTTAACTGGACCAACCTCATATTTGCTCAGATGAGGGTTTCGGCCTTCATGATGTCACAACACGAAGTTTGTGAGTTTTCGCGAATCACTGTGGGCGTGGCTAAGCACTGTTCGCCAAGAAAACAACGCCAGTTTTGATGGTCTAAACATGCGCAGAAACTCATGAAACTTGGCACACACATCTGGCCTGGCAAAATGAGCAATATTTTATCATGTATTGTCCTATTTTTACAAAAATGACTCAATAGCGCCCCCTAGAAATTTTTAACGAAGCAGCCCCGATTGTACGTTTAAGCAAGATCTACGAAAATTTTTAGGTGTATGAGGGAGCCAAAGACCTACAAAAAAGTCTCTTGGACCCATATGCTAAAATGAACAGGAAGTGAGCTACGAATTTTTGAATGTCCCATTTTTGACGATTTTTGCACATTTTCAGGGGGCATACTTTTGCCCACTTCTCCTACACGTTTTATCCGACTGACTTATGACTTGACCTGGACCATGCCAAGACCTGAGCCAACAACAGACGGAAAAATCTTGACTTTTGGAAATACTATATGATGAGGGCGGGGCATCAAAATTTGTGTTTCGCACTGAAAAAGGATATGCTTAATAACTCCCCGATACATGCTCCAAAAAATCCCAAACTTGACATGTATGTTTATCGTCAAGGCCTGAAGGTATCTCTATGACAACATTCAGTTATATATGCAGCGCCACCTAGCCCTTGAGGCATGAAAAAAAAATACCCCACTTACGGTATTTTGTACAAAAAATGTAAACTCATTCTATGTGTGATAACTAAGTCATTTAGGAATATTCTTTTACTTTCCACCACTCAAAATATTCACTGGCATCAGACCTAACCAAACACACATATTTTTGTTATTTAGTTTTATGTATTTTTGATAGCCTCTATGGACATTAAAAGCAATATCGTGAATGAAGGCTATGCTGAATAACTCCCAGGTACATGCTCCAAAAAATCCCATACTTGAAATGTATATTTATAGTCAAGGCCTGAAGGTATCGCTATGACAAAATTCAGTTATAAATACAGCGCCACCTAGTCCTTGAGGCATAAAAAAAAAAATGCCTCACTTACGGTATTTTTGCAAAAATTGTAAACTCATTGTAAGTGTGATAACTAAGTCATTTATGAATATTCTTTTACTTTCCACCACTCAATATGTTCACTGGTATCAGACCGATCCAAACATACATATTTTTTATTTAGTTTTTTTTTTTTTTTTTGATCGCCTCTATGGACAATAAAAGCAACATTGTGCAATGAGTACGAGCGATGATGTGTGTATATATACTTTTACGAAAAATACCAATCAGGGCAACTCATTGCCTAAAAATAAAAAAAAAGACGCTGATTTTTGCAGGTCTTAACAATCACCAAAACCCATTGAGCTTGACACACTCATCACACCTGGCAAAAAAAAAAAAAAATCTACATGTTTATCATGCCATTTTCAAAGAAATTCTGCTTCCAATGTGCCAGTACCCCAATGTGCAAGTTCCCCAATGTGCAAGTACCCCAACGTGGCCCGGGCTGCGAGGGCCCTTTATAGCTGCTCGCAGCTCTAGTTATTATTATTAGGGCCCGAGCAGCGACCGCTGCGAGGTCCCTATTGTTTTTCGTTCGAATTATTATTATTAGGGCCCGAGCAGCGACCGCTGCGAGGTCCCTATTGTTTTTGTAAAAATTATTATTATTATTATTATTAGGGCCCGAGCAGCGACCGCTGCGAGGTCCCTATTGTTCCTGAAGGAATTCTTATTATTCTTCTTCTTCTTCTTTTTCTTTGTTATTATTCTTTTCCGCAAACAACCACATTTTTGAGGCACTAAACATGAACGAAAACTCACCAAACTTTACACGGAGATCGGGCCTGGCGAAAAATTTGATATTTTAAAGTCGCCATACGTGATAACAGAAAAATGGCTCTGTAGCGCCACCTACATAGGTTTAACGGATCCCTGTCCCGCTACGATTGTCCTATGGCTACGAAAATTGTGTGGCACCTGTAGCACATCCAGATGAACAAAAACCTCTTTGATATGTGTACCCTAAAATAGACAGGAAGTGAGGTATGAGTATTTGAATGTCCAATTTTGGCCCATTTTTGCACATTTACAGGGGTCATACTTTTGCCCGCTTCTCCTACACGGTTAACCCGATTGACTTCAAACTTGGGCTGTACCATCTCAAGACCTGGGACAACATCATGGTAAAAAATCTAAAGTTTTTGACATACTATATGACGGTGGCGGGGCATCAAATTTACAGTTTCAAAATTCTTACTTAACAAAGCATTGCCGTGGTACGTTTAATTGAGAGCCACGAAAATTGGTACACATATGTAACAGACTATGATCTACAAAAAACTCTTTTTGAACCATATGCTAAACCTAACAGGAAGTCCGCCAGAGGCGAGGCATCAAATTTTGTGTTTCAAAATTCTTATTTAATGAAGCATTCCCGGCTGTACATTTCACCTAGAGTTACCAACATTTGAAGACATATGTAACAGCCCTCAAGGTACAAAAAACTCTTTTTGAACCATATGCTAAACCGAACAGGAAGTCCGCCAGTTTGATTTACTTTGGAACGTGTTGCCATTTTTTGGGCCATTTCATAGGGGTCTTATTTTAACGAACTCCTCCTACAGAGTTTATCCGATCATCTCCAAACTTGGTGCGATTCATCTTAAAATGTTGAAGATGAAAAGTTATTGAAAGCTTTTTATTTCGTCGCACGCTGTTGCCGTGGCATGCACAGTTTGCAAAGGAAAAAATTCCCTCTTAATGAAGCATTCAAAGTTGTACGAAGCAGCGAGAGCTACGAAAATTTGGAGACAAATTTAACAGCCCACAATGTACAAAAAAGTCTCTTGGTGCCATGTGCTAAACCCAACAGGAAGTCCCGTAAGGGCCGGTCATCACATTTTGAGGTAAAAAACTCCTCTTTAACGAAGCATTCCCGGTTGTACGTTTCACCTAGCGCTATGATAATTTAGAGGCATACATAAGAGCCCACGATGTACAAAATAGTCTCTTGGAACCATCTTCCAAAACAAACAGGAAGTCCGCCATTTTGATTTACGTTGGGATTTGTAGCCATTTTTTGTGGCCTTTTTTAGGGGTCATATTTTAACGAACTCCACCTACAAAATTTATCCGACTGTCTTCAAACTTGGTGTGCTTCATCTTAAGATGTTCAAGATACAAAGTTATCGAAAGTTATTTATTTTGTCCCACGCCGTTTCATGGCGATGCATTGTTTGCCAAGTAAAATGCTGCTTTTTTTGGGGGGGTCTAAACATGTGCAAAAACTCATGAAACTTTACACACACATCAGGCTTGTCATAAGCATGAATATTTTAGAGATTTCTTATTAAATTTGCAATAAATGCTTCAATAGCGCCCTCTAGACATTTTTATGAAGTCTTTCCGATTATATGATTCAGCTAGATGTGTGAATATTGGCAGGCATGCCTAATATATTCAAAAAGTATTCTATATAGCCATGTGCCAATCCATTTTGATTTTATTTTGTTAATTGTGCATCATTTTTGGCCTTTCCATGAAACTTTACAAACACAAAGCATGGCTAAAACGTTTAAAATTTAGATGGTTTCCTATTTGACAGTACCCCAACATGCCAGTACCCCGACGTGCAAATACCCCAACGTGGCCCGGGTTGCGAGGGCCCTTTATAGCTGCTCGCAGCTCTAGTTAGGGCCCGAGCAGCGACCGCTGCGAGGTCCCTATTGTTTTTGTAAAAATTATTATTATTCTTCTTCTTCTTCTTCTTCTTCTTTATTCTCCGCAAACAATCGCGATTTTGGGTACCTAAATATTCACGAAAACTCACCGAACTTTGCACACTCCTCAGGTCCGGCGAAAAATTTGATATTATGAAGTCGTTATAACAATGCGACTCGATAGCGCCCCCTAGCGTAGAAAAATAAAAACCAAGCCCGGCACGTTTGAGCTAGAGCAACAAAAATTGGCAGGCACGTGTAGTACCCCGAGACGCACAAAAAAGTCTCTTGGGACCATGAAGCTAAAATGTACAGGAAGTGAGCTATGAATTTTTTTATGTCCAATTTTGGCCTATTTTGGCACATTCACTGTGGTCATGCTTTTTCCCCCCTTGCAAACATTTTTCATCCAATTGACTTCAAACTTGGCATTTATCATCTCAAGACCTGAGAGAACAACTGGGCAAAACATCTTGCCTTTTTGAAATACTATATGACGGGGGCGGGGCATCAAATATTGCCTTTAAAATTTAATTTGTCCAGAAAGAGCAAATGCTTAATAACTCCCATGTTCAAGCTCCAAAAAATCTCAAACTTCTCAGGCAACGTAATAGTCACGGCCTGAAAACATCTATATGATAAAATTCAGTTATACATATAGCGCCACCTAGTGGTTACAATAAATGTCATACTTTACGTTTTTAGCTACTGTGCTGAGCTTGTTGAAGGGATCCATTTGAAAATTGGTCAGAAAAGCCTTAAGATGTTGATCATGCCCCACACAGAATATTGTAACTTTTCGCCAAAGGGTGTGGCCGCTACGGTGACGCAAAGTCTGAAGATTTTTCGTGAAAATAAAAGCTGCATGAACTTGACCGAGATGATTCTATCTTCTCAAAATTTCACACATTTGATGAGAGTCCAGCCCTAAAGACATCTACTGACTTATATTTCATCTAACTGATAGCGCCACCTCGTGGCAATTTTTTTTCTTACGAATTTTCTTCTACGTTTTTCTCCAAACACGTTAACTGGACCTACCTCATATTTGCTCAGATGAGGGTTTCGGCCTTCATGATGTCACAACACGAAGTTTGTGAGTTTTCGCGAATTGCTGTGGGTGTGGCTAAGCGCTGTTCGCCAAGAAAACAACGCCAGTTTTGAGGGTCTAAACATGCACAGAAACTCATGAAACTTGGCACACACATCTGGCCTGGTAAAATGAGCAATATTTTATTGTTGATTGTGCTATTTTTACAAAAATGACTCAATAGCGCCCCCTAGAAGTTTTTAACGAAGCAGCCCCGGTTGTACGTTTAAGCAAGAACGCCGAATATTTTAGGTGTATGAGGGAGCCCAAGTCCTACAAAAAAGTCTCTTGGACCCAAATGCTAAAATGAACAGGAAGTGAGCTATGAATTTTTGAATGTCCCATTTTTTACGATTTTTGCACATTCACAGGGGGCAGACTTTTGCCCACTTCTCCTACACGTTTCATCCGACTGAGTTAAGACTTGGCCTGGACCATGTCAAGACCTGAGCCAACGACAGGGGGAAAAATTTTGACTTTTCGAAATACTATATGATGAGGGCGGGGCATCAAAATTTGTGTTTCGCAATGAAAAAGGATATGCTTGATAACTCCCCAGTACATGCTCCAAAAAATCCCAAACTTGACATGTATGTTTATCGTCAAGGCCTGAAGTTATCTCTATGACAACATTCAGTTATATATGCAGCGCCACCTAGCCCTTGAGGCATAAAAAAAAAAATACCCCACATACGGTATTTTGTACAAAAAATGTAAACTCATTCTAAGTGTGATAACTAAGTCATTTATGAATATTCTTTTAGTTTCCACCACTCAAAATGTTCACTGGCATCAGACTTATCCAAACATATATATATTTTTATTTATTTTTGATAGCCTCTGTGGACATTAAAAGCAATATCGTGAATGAAGGATATGCTTAATAACTCCACGGTACATGCTCCAAAAAAAATCCCACACTTGACATGTATGCTTATAATCAAGGCCTGAAGGTATCTCTATGACAACATTCAGTTATAAATACAGCGCCACCTAGCCCTTGAGGCATAAAAAAAAAAAAACCCACATACGGTATTTTGTACAAAAAATGTAAACTCATTCTAAGTGTGATAACTAAGTCATTTATGAATATTCTTTTAGTTTCCACCACTCAAATTGTTCACTGGCTTCACACCGATCCAAACGTATGTACGTTTCCATTTTGTTTTATTCATTTTTGATTGCCCCTTTGGACAATAAAAGTAACATTGTGCAATGAGTACAACAAGCGATGATGTGTATATACACTTTTACAAAAAATACCAATCAGGGCAACTCATTGCCTAAAAATAAAAAAGGACGCTGATTTTTGCAGGTCTTAACAATCACCAAAACCTGTTGAGCTTGACACACACTGGCAAAAAAAAATATTCTACATGTAAACGTTTGTTGTGCCATTTTCAAAGAAATTTTGCTTCCAATATGCCAGTACCCCAACGTGCCAGTACCCTAACGTGCAAGTACCCCAACGTGCAAGGACCCCAACGTGGCCCGGGCTGCGAGGGCCCTTTATAGCTGCTCGCAGCTCTAGTTATTATTATTATTCTTTATTCTCCGCAAACGATCGCGATTTTGGGTACCTAAACATTCACGAAAAACTCACCGAACTTTGCACACTCCTCAGGCCCGGCGAAAAATTTGATATTATTAAGTCGTCATAACAATGCGACTCGATAGCGCCCCCTAGCGTAGAAAAATAAAAACCAAGCCCGGCACGTTTGAGCTAGAGCAACAAAAATTGGCAGGCACATGTAGCACCCCGAGACGCACAAAAAAGTCTATTGGGACCATGTAGCTAAAATGTACAGGAAGTGAGCTATGAATTTTTTTATGTACAATTTTGGCCTATTTTGGCACATTCACTGTGGTCATGCTTTTTCCCCCTTTGCAAACATTTTTTATCCAATTGACTTCAAACTTGGCATTTATCATCTCAAGACCTGAGAGAACAACTGGGCAAAACATCTTGCCTTTTTGAAATACTATATGACGGGGGCGGGGCATCAAATATTGCCTTTAAAATTTCATTTGTCCAGAAAGAGCAAATGCTTAATAACTCCCATGTTCAAGCTCCAAAAAATCTCAAACTTCTCAGGCAACGTAATAGTCACGGCCTGAAAACATCTATATGATAAAATTCAGTTATACATATAGCGCCACCTAGTGGTTACAATAAATGTCATACTTTACGTTTTTAGCTACTGTGCTGAGCTTGTTGAAGGGATCCATTTGAAAATTGGTCAGAAAAGCCTTAAGATGTTGATCATGCCCCACACCGAATATTGTAACTTTTCGCCAAAGGGCGTGGCCGCTACGGTGACGCAAAGTCTGAAGATTTTTCGTGAAAATAAAAGCTGCATTAACTTGACCGAGATGATCCTATCTTCTCAAAATTTCACACATTTGATGAGAGTCCAGCCCTAAAGACATCTACTGACTTATATTTCATCTAACTGATAGCGCCACCTAGTGGCAATTTTTTTTCTTACGAATTTTCTTCTACGTTTTTCTCCAAACACGTTAACTGGACCTACCTCATATTTGCTCAGATGAGGGTTTCGGCCTTCATGATGTCACAACACGAAGTTTGTGAGTTTTCGCGAATTGCTGTGGGTGTGGCTAAGCGCTGTTCGCCAAGAAAACAACGCCAGTTTTGAGGGTCTAAACATGCACAGAAACTCATGAAACTTGGCACACACATCTGGCCTGGTAAAATGAGCAATATTTTATTGTTGATTGTGCTATTTTTACAAAAATGACTCAATAGCGCCCCCTAGAAGTTTTTAACGAAGCAGCCCCGGTTGTACGTTTAAGCAAGAACGACAAATATTTTTAGGTGTATGAGGGAGCCCAAGACCTACAAAAAAGTCTCTTGGACCCATATGCTAAAATGAACAGGAAGTGAGCTACGAATTTTTGAATGTCCCATTTTTGACGATTTTTGCACATTCACAGGGGGCAGACTTTTGCCCACTTCTCCTACACGTTTCATCTGACTGAGTTAAGACTTGACCTGGACCATGTCAAGACCTGAGCCAACGACAGGGGGAAAAATCTTGACCTTTCGAAATACTATATGATGAAGGCGGGGCATCAAAATTTGTGTTTCGCACTGAAAAAGGATATGCATAATAACTCCCCGGTACATGCTCCAAAAAATCCAAAACTTGACATGTATGTTTATCGTCAAGGCCTGAAGCTATCTCTATGACAACATTCAGTTATATATGCAGCGCCACCTAGCCATTGAGGCATAAAAAAAAAATACCCCACATACGGTATTTTGTACAAAAAATGTAAACTCATTCTAAGTGTGATAACTAAGTCATTTATGAATATTCTTTTAGTTTCCACCACTCAAAATGTTCACTGGCATCAGACTTATCCAAACATATATATATTTTTATTTATTTTTGATAGCCTCTGTGGACATTAAAAGCAATATCGTGAATGTAGGATATGCTTAATAACTCCACCGTACATGCTCCAAAAAAAATCCCACACTTGACATGTATGCTTATAATCAAGGCCTGAAGGTATCTCGATGTCAACATTCAGTTATAAATACAGCGCCACCTAGCCCTTGAGGCTTATATAAAAAAAAAAACCCACATACGGTATTTTGTACAAAAAAATGTAAACTCATTCTAAGTGTGATGACTAAGTCATTTATGAATATTCTTTTAGTTTCCACCACTCAAATTGTTCACTGGCTTCACACCGATCCAAACGTATGTACGTTTCCATTTTGTTTTATTCATTTTTGATTGCCCCTTTGGACAATAAAAGTAACATTGTGCAATGAGTACAACGAGCGATGATGTATATATACACTTTTACAAAAAATACCAATCAGGGCAACTCATTGCCTAAAAATAAAAAAGGACGCTGATTTTTGCAGGTCTTAACAATCACCAAAACCCGTTGAGCTTGACACACACTGGCAAAAAAAATATTCTACATGTAAACGTTTATTATGCCATTTTCAAAGAAATTTTGCTTCCAATATGCCAGTACCCCAACGTGCCAGTACCCCAACGTGCCAGTACCCTAACGTGCAAGTACCCCAACGTGCAAGGACTCCAACGTGGCCCGGGCTGCGAGGGCCCTTTATAGCTGCTCGCAGCTCTAGTTCTTCTTCTTCTTCTTCTTCTTCTTCTTCTTCTTCTTCTTTATTCTCCGCAAACGATCCCGATTTTGGGTACCTAAACATTCACGAAAACTCACCAAACTTTGCACACTCCTCAGGCCCGGCGAAAAATTTGATATTATTAAGTCGTCATAACAACGCGACTCTATAGCACCCCCTAGCGTAGAAAAATAAAAACCAAGCCCGGCATGTTTGAGCTAGGGCAACGAAAATTGGCAGGCACTTGTAGCACCCCGGGACACACAAAAAGTCAATTGGGACCATGTAGCTAAAATGTACAGGAAGTGAGCTATGAATTTTTTAATGTCCAATTTTGGCCTATTTTGGCACATTCACTGTGGTCATGCTTTTTCCCCCTTTGCAAACATTTTTCATCCAATTGACTTCAAACTTGGCATTTATCATCTCAAGACGTGAGAGAACAACTGGGCAAAAAATCTTGCCTTTTCGAAATACTATATGACGGGGGCGGGGCATCAAATATTACCTTTAAAATTTCATTTGTCCAGAAAGAGCAAATGCTTAATAACTCCCATGTTCGAGCTCCAAAAAGTCTCAAACCTCTCATGCAACTTAATAGTCACGGCCTGAAAACAGCTATGTGATAAAATTCAGTTATCCATGTAGCGCCAACTAGTGGTAACAATAATTGTCATACTTGACGTTTTTAGCTACTGCGCTGAGCTCGTTGAAGGGATCCAGTTGAAAATTGGTCAGAAAAGCCTTAAGATGTTGATCATTCCCCACACCGAATATTGTAACTTTTCGCTACGGTGCCGCAAAGTCTGGTAGTTTTTCGTGGCAATAAAAGCTGCTTTTACTTGACCCAGATGATCCTCTCTTCTCAAAATTTCACACAATTGATGAGTCCAGCCCTTAAGACATCTACGAACTTATATTTCATCTTACTGATAGCGCCACCTACTGGCAATTTTTTTTCTTACGATTTTTCTTCAATGTTTTTCTCCAACCACATTAACTGCACTTACCTCATATTTGCTCAGATGAGGGTTTCGGTCTTCATGATGTCACAACACGAAGTTTGTGAGTTTTCGCGAATCGCTGTGGGCGTGGCTAAGCGCTGTTCGCCAAGAAAACAACACCAATTTTGAGGGCCTAAAACACAGAAACGCATGAAACTTGGCACACACATCTGGCCTGGCAAAATGAGCGATATTTTATCCTGGATTGTGCTATTTTTACAAAAATGCCTCAATAGCGCCCCCTAGAAAATTTTGTCCAGAAAGAGCAAATGCTTAATAACTCCCATGTTCAAGCTCCAAAAAATCTCAAACTTCTCAGGCAACGTAATAGTCACAGCCTGAAAACATCTATATAATAAAATTCAGTTATAAATATAGCGCCACCTAGTGGTAACAATAAATGTCATACTTTACGTTTTTAGCTACTGTGCTGAGCTCGTTGAAGGGATCCAGTTGAAAATTGGTCAGAAAAGCCTTAAGATGTTGATCATGCTCCACACCGAATATTGTAACTTTTGGCCAAAGGGCGTGGCCGCTACGGTGACGCAAAGTCTGAAGATTTTTCGTGACAATAAAAGCTGCATTAACTTGACCGAGATGATCCTATCTTCTCAAAATTTCACACATTTGATGAGAGTCCAGCCCTAAAGACATCTACGAACTTATATTTCATCTTACTGATAGCGCCACCTAGTGGCATTTTCTTTTATTATGAATTTTCTTCTACGTTTTTGTCCAAACACGTTAACTGGACCTACCTCATATTTGCTCAGATGAGGGTTTCGGCCTTCATGATGTCACAACACGAAGTTTGTGAGTTTTCACGAATTGCTGTGGGCGTGGCTAAGCGCTGTTCGCCAAGAAAACAGCGCCGGTTTTGATGGTCTAAACATGCACAGAAACTCATGAAACTTGGCACACACATCTGGCCTGGTAAAATGAGCAATATTTTATTGTTGATTGTGCTATTTTTACAAAAATGACTCAATAGCGCCCCTTAAAAATATTTAACGAAGCAGCCCCGGTTGTACGTTTAAGCAAGAACGACGAATATTTTTAGGTGTATGAGGGAGCCCAAGACCTACAAAAAAGTCTCTTGGACCCATATGCTAAAATGAACAGGAAGTGAGCTACAAATTTTTGAATGTCCCATTGTTGACGATTTTTGCACATTTACAGGGGGCATACTTTTGCCCACTTCTCCTACATGTTTCATCCGACTGAGTTAAGACTTGACCTGGACCATGTCAAGACCTGAGCCAATGACAGGGGGAAAAATCTTGACTTTTCGAAATACTATATGATGAGGGCGGGGCATCAAAATTTGTGTTTTGCACTGAAAAAGGATATGCTTAATAACTCCCCGGTACTTGCTCCAAAAAATCCCAAACTTGACATGTATGTTTATAGTAAAGGCCTGAAGCTATCTATATGACAACATTCAGTTATATATGCAGCGCCACCTAGCCCTTGAGGCATGAAAAAAAAATACCCCACTTACGGTATTTTTACAAAAATTGTAAACTCATTCTCAGTGTGATAACTAAGTCATTTATGAATATTCTTTTACTTTCCACCACTCAAAATGTTCACTGGCATCAGACCTATCCAAACATACGTATTTTTTATTTAGTTTTATTTATTTTTGATTGCCTCTTTGGACGTTAAAAGGAGTATCGTGAATGAAGGATATGCTTAATAACTCCCCGGTGCATGCTTCAAAAAATCCCAAACTTGACATGTATATTTATCGTCAAGGCGTGAAGGTATCTCTATGACAAAATTCAGTTATAAATACAGCGCCACCTAGTCCTTGAGGCATAAAAAAAAAAACAACCCCACTTACGGTATTTTGTACAAAATTTGTGAACTCATTGTAAGTGTAATAACTAAGTCATTTATGAATATTCTTTTACTTTTTCCACTACTCAAGATGTTCACTGGTATCAGACCGATCCAAAAATATGTACTTTTTTATTTTGTTTTATTTATTTTTGATAGCCTCTATAGACAATAAAAGCAACATCGTGCAATGAGTACGAGCGATGACGGGGATATATACTTTTGCAAAAAATACCAATAAGGTCAACTCATTCCCTAAAAATAAAAAAGGACGCTGATTTTTGCAGATCTTAACAATCACCAAAACCCATTGAGCTTGACACACACATCACACCTGGCAAAAAAAAATCCACATGTAAAGGTTTATCATGCCATGTTAAAAGAAATTTTGCTCCTAATGTGCCAGTACCCCAATGTGCGAGTACCCCAACGTGCAAATACCCGGGTTGCGAGGGCCCTTTATAGCTGCTCGCAGCTCTAGTTTATTATTATTTTTTTAACTTTTTTCAGCTAGATTTGTATTTTTTTTTAATACTCCTCCGTGGGTCATCACCTTGTCATGGTGGAGGGGTTTTTCGTGTCCCATTGATCCTAGGAGCTATGTTGTCTGGGGCTTCATGCCCCTGGCATGGTCACTCATGGCAAACAATCCTAGGTGAGGGACCAGACAAAGCATGACTCTAGACACTTTCTGAAGAATAAAATTAAGGGAAATATGTTTCCCTTGACCGGACGCGGGTCACTGGGACCCTCCCTCAGTAACCAAGCCTGGAGGTGGGGCTCGAAGGCGAGCGTCTGGTGGCTTGGCCTTTATCCATGGGGCCTGGCTGAGCGTAGCCCGAAACGATAACGCGAGTCCCCCTTCCCATGGGTTCACAACATATGGCAGGGGCCAAAGGGGTCAGGTGTGTCGTAAGATGGGCGCCAGCCAAAGGCCTTGGCCTTGGCGGTCTGACCCCCGGCTATGGAAGCTAACACTTGGGACATGAAATGTCCCCTCTCTGGCAGGGAAGGAACCCGAGCTGGTGTGTGAGGCTGAGAAGTTCTGACTAGATATCGTCGGACTCGACTCCACACACAGCTTGGGTTCTGGTATCAATCCTCGAGAGGGGTTGGACTCTCTTTCACTCTGGAGTTGCCCATGGTGCGAGGCACAGAGCAGGGGTGGGCATACTTATTGAACCCCTGTGTGGTGCCTGTACGTTGGGGTTTACCCTGGTAGACGAGACGGTCGCCTCCCTCCGCCTTCGGGTGGGCGGACGGGTCCTGACTGTTGTTTGTGCTTATGCACCCAACAGCAGCTCAGAGCACCCACTATTTTTGGAGTCCTTAGAGGGTATGCTGGAGAGCGCTCCCCCTGGGGACTCCCTCATTCTGCTGGGGGACTTCAACACTCACATGGGCAATGACAGTGAGACCTGGAAGGGTGTGATTGGGAGGAACGCCCCCCCCACCGATCAGAAACCGAGTGGTGTTCTGTTATTGAACTTCTGTGCTCATCGTGGATTGTCCATAACAAACACCATCTTCAAACATAGGGGTGTCCATGTGTGCACCGGGGTACCCTAGACCGCAGTTCGATGATCGACTTTGTAGTCGTGTCATTGCATTTGCAGCCACATGTTTTGGACACTCAGGTGAAGAGAGGGGCGGAGCTGTCAACTGATCACCACCTGGTGGGGTGTGAAGTTAAGCAAATAGGAATTTGCTTGTTTATTCGTAGTAGTTTATTAGTATAGTAATAGTAGCCATAAATGTGTTCTTCTGTGGCAGTTGTTGGTCAAGCAGTCTGGACAATGCTGTGAAACGGCATACTGAGAAATCCATGAAGCACTGGTTCTCTATTTACCAGCTGTTGACAAAATATCTGGACGATAGGATAAAGGATGCTAATTCAGGTATGCACACACCAGCTGTGTTACCGTTTTATTAACAGGACAATAAGATGATCAATACAAGCTGATGATTACTCCCTGCCCTGTCTAGGCGAAGAGATGGGATGTTTGTCCCTGTCCTCGTTGTCGTCTACACTTCAGTCCTTCATGGAGGGTTCTAGCCTAGGCGAGTTCGATACCCGTTTGTCCATGTTACTCAGCTTTCACTGCCACCTCCTTCTGCTCTCTACTCAGCCTGGACAAGGTAAGCTTTCACTTCTCTTTGTGACAGAATACTATACCGGACACATTTATGGTCACAAGTTTACATTCCAGGGTTCCATGTTAAGCCTTTTTTTAAGCCTAGGGTGACGAACTGTGTCCCGTGTAGCGCGGGACGCGCGCAGCGTTTGAAGCTCAATTCACAGGATGCTGCTAATGCTGCTAATTCAAAGGATATACGTTTACGCGCTACGCGGGACAGTTGGTCACCCTAGTGGTGCCCGCCCACCAAATTGAAGGAGAAGTAATTGGTTCCCGGAGCCTAGAATGAACATCAGCGCAAAAGTTTTTTTTTTTTTTTTTTTTTTTTTTGGCTGGCCCAAAGGAATTGAGAAATTGAAGAACCATTAAAAAGTGGCATTGAATCAAAGAACTAGAATCTGAACCAGAAGCATCCAAATTCAAATGTTGCCCAATCTTATATGACAGTGACGCCTACATTTCCAATAAATGCTGGCTGTGCTGTAATGGTGCCCATCGGCTGCACGAATACTGGTATTTAATGCTACAATCTAGTGCAACCAGTGTGAGACACAAATAGATATACGCTTCTCTTCTCAACCAAATCCCGTTTCAACCAGAAAATTCGAGAATCTTATGTCTCAGAACTCGTCCAAAAATTCGGCTCTCAACCAAACTGAAAAAAGCCGAGCGTACCTGAACGCGACTCACTCGTGGGGAAAAAGCCGACCGTGCCTGAACGCGACACTCACTCGGGAGCCGAGCTAACTCGAATGCCCAGGATGCTTCCTCCATAGCACATTCGTGTTCAAAGTTCGTTCGGAGCAGACCTGTTCATTGTTATTTACGTAAATCTTTTTTTTTAGTTTTGCATCGTATTAGCCCCTAATCATGCTCAATCATGGTCCAAAAAAAGCAAGTGCAAGTGGTAAAGCTGATGAAGAAAAGAGGAAAGTAGTGCGCAGAACTATTGAATTTAAAAAAGAAATGTTTGCATTTTTTTTTCATCACTTTTCGTATTGACAGCAGATTCATTGTAGCCTTATCATGTAGCCTTGACTGTTACAACAAATGTCCAAACTGAATTAGAGCCAGACAATCTTTCACTTTCTCATAAATAAAGATGAGATCATCATATTGTTGTTTTACTATTTCATGTTTTTACTTCTAGCCATTGAAATCTTTTGGATACTATGCACTTAAATTGAGCAATCATCATAGATATTTTTACTATGCAGCTTTTTTTTTGTTTTTTGTTTTTTTAGTGTGACGTTACATTCTTTCCTTTCACAAGGACTGGCTTGTATGTTGAAATATAATCCATCAATTGTCAAACATTGCTAGATTTTATACTGCAAAAAAGAAATCATAACATGCAAAAATTAACTACACAGACAGAAGTAATATTTGATTCAAGGGTTATATAATACAGTTTAGAGACACTAAAATGAAATATTAATTGAAACCTTATTAGCTCAACAAAAGGACACCAAAAAAACGCACACAAGTAAATGCCATATTCTATCCATTGCAGCCATTTTGTGTCAGAGAAAGATGATGCCTGAAATGGTAACCAGTAATGTCCATGCCCTTGTAAAGAGAACAAACTTTGGGTCAGAGCTGCCAAAAAGGCTGTGTGTCAAGAACACGTTCTGTATTTGTGTAGCTAGACTTGAAGAATTGGCTGGAGGTGCCCTGGAGCAATTTGTTGTCCAGCCGTGACTTAACTGTGCGCTATAACTAATCCATGTTCGACATGCATATGTTTTTGTTTTTGTTTTTTTGGTAGGTCAGGAAAGTTGTCAGGATGCTTTTGAAGCATTTGGGTAGCTTCTGTAGCCACTGCAGATTGCTACCCCGTGTTTGCTGCAGAGCCGTGAAGCTAAGGCATCCGGTGCAGATGATTCCTTGTGACCCCGTCACACCAGCGGAGGCTACATGGTTAAACAAAAAGAGAACACTAATTTTAATCTCTTTCAAATGTGTACGGCATCAGCATTGCATCACGTGTAGTACAACATCAAATCACGCACACCTGAAGCTGGAGATAGTCGTGGAGACGCGGCAGCTCATACATGACCTCATGCTCGTGCTTACGAATGAAGAAGGAATGGAGCTGGAAGAAGTTTAGGGAAAGACAGCAGCACTGTCACGAGGTCAGCTGAGGGGGAGGACACCACAGAGCGATGACGTTGCCCCGACTGCGCACCAGTTGACAAGCAACCACAGCCACTGATCGTGTAGCTCTTTTCTTCATTCACGTATTCTGGTGTTGAAAGCAGGCCCCATCCCTTGGTGTTATGCAAGTAGATGAACAGGGTTGAATGCCTTGTCAGAGATGGATGAAGGGGGAACAAAAAGGAGAAATAGAGGAACATTTGTTTTAGATGGCAACTTGCAATGGTGTTCACACTGCATGAAAAAAAATCACATACGTGTGACAAAATCGGAACTGCAGTGTGAACGTAGGCCAAATTGTGGCAATACTTGACGGCATATAATTTTTTATAGCACAATATAGATCAAGACAGTCGATGAACAGGCGTATGCAACACAGGGATGACGCGGCTGGACAAAAACTTCCAATATGACAGTGTACATGCTGTGTCATCCTTTTTATACATAATCGGCTTTAACTTTTTTTTTTTTTTTTCCGGGGAGTCAGATGCCATTGATATTGTAATGTTCATATAGCCTTTTGCCCAGACCGTAGCATCTTGTTGAGTTTTAGAGGAATTGGCCAGTTTGACTGACCGTGCTGCCCGTAGTGAGTGGGCACATTAGGCGTTTTTCCACCTCCAGAAATTTTGGAGTTTACTTTTCAGTTTACCTTGGTAAAATTCAGTTTGCACGTTTTTCCACCAACAACAATTACCAGGGTAATTATATTCCCCAGGGGACATCCAAGTACTATCTTAGCAGCAGGGTCTTGCTGAGCCAGGCAGGAACTTTGAGGGGGCGGGCTGCAATGGCCATGGCTGATTGGTCAAATTTGGGGGTGTTGTTTTTACATCGGCTGGGCTCAATCAAACTCATTTGAATTAATTACCGAGAACTCTAAGACAGCTGGGAAGCTGTGGAAAAACAATTCTATCTATATTCCCTGCTGAACTTTTACAACCAAGAACTCCCTTTAACCAGAACTCAAAGTTCCTGGGCTTGTTGGTGGAAAAACACCTATTGTGCACTTGTGAAACATGAAATACAAACTAGAAAAATCCGTTCAATACATGTCTCCAAGCTAGCGTTTTGTTTTTCGTTTTTGAAATATGATTTCAATGCTTGTGCTGCTCCAAGCAGAGCTGCACTTCTCCAAACAGATTACGCTCCGCCACAAAGCGCTCTCTCACTTTAGTGTATGTGTGTCAGTGTGAATTTATGAATGGTACCTCGGGGAAAAAAAACTTTGCTGACACGTCTTATGATGAATTACGATGGATTACAAGCAAATGTGCATGTTGGCATATCAATGTTGACAACTACGAATAATTACGAACATAAATGCGACATATTATGACCAAATCCGAACCCTGTCTTTCAGCAACGTTCGCAACTCAGTGGGATAGGAGCTTTAAGTCTTTACCAAGTACATCAGCTCTTAACAATATTCTTATTATTGTTGCACCTTCTCTGTGAATACTTAAAATATTGGCCTGTTATATTGCAGATCATCAAAATCATGTCCTACTGAATAAATCACTACCCCAAACTCGAACAATCCGAAGATGTTTTTCACCCTAGATTATTATAGTGATTGATGTTGATTTACGTTTTTATTATTTAAAGCACCATTTTTTTTTTTTTAATGCCATGGTTTGTTTGACTTTCAGGTTGGAAACGTAATAAACATCATTAATATTTGCTTTATCTTACAGATACATTGGCTAATCTTCTGTGGAACCTGCACAAATACTACTGTCAATTTTCAGACTATATTCAGAACAAAATCAGACAGGCCAGACAGCCAATTGAGAAGGATCTTAAGGTACATAATATTTACTATATAAGATACAGAACTTGTAGTGTAATAATAATAATAATAATAATAATAACAATAATAATAATAATAACAATAATAATAATAATAATAATAATAATAATAACAATAAAATCAGTACAAATGAATCGCTAATGATATTTCATTTGCCTCAGGATTTTGTCAAGATCTCCAAGTGGAATGATGTTAGTTTCTGGTCCATCAAACAGTCAGTGGAAAAGACACATCGGTAAGATATCAGTTAAAATATGTGCCGCTGTCCACAGTGTGTTTCCAGCAATTATTTAAAATGTCTTTTCTTTGTAGGACCCTCTTCAAGTTTGTCAAGAAGTTTGAGGAGATTCTGAATGATCCCTGTGTTACTGTTCTGGTAGAACAGAAAAACAGCGCCTCCCTCGTTAATACCGATATACATCCAGAGGAAACACAGATTCAGCGAATTCATCAGGCACTCAAACAAGCCCTGCTAGAAAAGGACAGAGACCAGCAGGTTTGGGTCTTATCTTAGCTCGTAAACATCTCAGTTAAGTGTGTTGATGGTGATCTGGGGATTTCAGAATGAGAGACAAAATGAGGGCATCGAGTTGGAATCACTGCAAAGACGTCTGCCTGTCCTAACCAGAAAGATGAAGAAAATATGTGTCCAACACCTAAAGAAACACTCAGCAATGGAATTGACTGACGATCTGGACTTCTTCACTGGTAATCTACATGGATTTCAAATCAAAAGGCGTTTTGTATCCTCCATAATTTAGCATCATTGTTTTTATCACGTTTATTTTATTTTTTTGTAATGTAGCAATAATAAATTGTGGCCTCCAGTTGATAAACTGAACAATACAAATCATATGAAACTTAATTTTGAAAGAAAAGGTTGATGATAAATTGAGGTTGTGGATAAATTCAACAGATTTATTTATTTTTTTTGTCAAATTTGGACCAAACCGAGCAAAGAAATTCCCAATCCTGCACAGCAAATAGTACTTATACTGACTTAATTGAAAGAAATCCGAGTTCAGTTGTTTTTATAGCCTGTTGATTTAAAAGTTAATTACTTTTAAATATATGGTTGTAAAGAAAAAAACAATCGACTGACTGTGATCAAATTGATATAAAGATAGTAAAGAAAATATTTCTAGGACTCTCCAAACCACTTATAATGCCAATTTATCATTTCAAGCTGGGCAATTTCCAAATAAAATTAAATCTGCAAAAGTCATCCCGATCTACAATACTTGTGACAAGCACAACTTTACAAACTATAGGCCTTTCTCCCTTCTTCCACAAATCTCCAAATTTCATGAAAAACCAGCGGTCGCTGCTCGGGCCCTATTAATAATAACTAGAGCTGCGAGCAGCTATAAAGGGCCCTCGCAACCCGGGCCGCGTTGGGGTACTTGCACGTCGGGGTACTGGCATGTTGGGGTACTGTTTCATACGAAACAGTCTAAATGTAAATGTTTTTGCCATGCTTTGTGTTTGCAAAGTTTCGTAGAAAGGCCAAAAATGATGCGCAATTAACAAAATAAAATCAAAATGGCTTAAAAGGGCTTATTGTTAGGTTTGGCACATGGCTACAGAATACTTTTTGTAGGTATTAGACTGATAGGTATGCTCCCAATATTCACACATCTAGCTGAATCATATAATCGGAAATACTTCATAAAAATGTCTAGAGGGCGCTATTGAGCCATTTTTTTTACAAATTGCACAATAAATCTCTAAAATATTCATGTTCGTGACAGGTCTGATGTGTGTGCAAAGTTTTGTGAGTTTTGACCCATGTTTAGGCTCTCAAAAAAAGCATTTTTCTTTACAAACAATGCATCGCTACAGCAAAGGCGTGCGACAAAATAAATAACTTTTCATTTTGTAAAGATGAAACATGCCAAAGTTGAAACCAATCTAAGTTTTGCAGGAATTTGTTAAAATATGACCCCTGTAAAAGGCCCCAAAAAATGGCTACAAATACCAAAATAAATCAAAATGGCGGACTTCCTGTTCGGCATATGGCTACAGAATACCTTTTTGTAAGTCTTAGGCTGATAGGTATCCCATTTTTCACAAATCTAGCTAAATCATACAATTGCAAAAGCTTCATAAAAATGTCTAGCGGGGGCTGTTGAGCCATTATTGCAAATTGCACAAGAAATCTATAAAATATTCATGTTTATGCCAAGTCTGATGTGTGTGCAAAGTTTCATGAGTTTTCGCACACAATTGGACCAAAAAACAAAGCAACGTTTTCCCGCTCTCATTTCGTCTCTCAAACTCTTCATCTGTCTACGCATCTCTTCGGTCTGCATCGCCGCCTTTTCATCAATCTTGGTCATCAATTCAGTTTTCATGGACTTGATTTCACGTAACAGTGCCGCTTGTCCCAGGCTAGCGTCAGACGCCGATTCATTAGCTTTCGTGTTAGCAGCCTTCGGTGCCATGGTTAAGTGCTCGAATTAAACAAATGCGTACACAATCCGGTTTAATATTTACGGAAATCAAACTTACACGGGTCCCGTAAGGCAGTGGATGAAAAGAACCAGTCTTGTTGACCAAATCACGGTCAATGTGGGGGAGCTCAGCGAAACGTGTCTACAGAAGTCATCCCTCTGAAGTTAATTACTTTTATAATAACTTAATATAATAAGCGAGCTCGTGCACGGAGAAACAGGGAGGAAGAAGGGATGGAGAGGTGGGAGTAAAGGTACACATGGTTGGCCTTCGCAATTTGCATTGTGTACAGGTTTAGATCCTCTTTTTCTGTTCAGTTAATTACTTTGTATAGTTTAAAATGAAAAGAAAAAAATGACCCCAATATTTGGACATGGACAAATTCTTAATGCCATACGCAAACATTTATTAAATGTTTTACTTTAACTCATTTACTCCCAATAACGTATAAATATGTTTTTTTTAATGTTCTAAGTGTCCCAAAGACTTATTTATACGTTTTGTTTTGTTTTGTTTTTTTATGCTAGAGCATACAGAAGGCTTTGATGCAGCCTCTCAACTGCAAAGAACGGTTGCAGAAATGGTAGTTATTACACAAACGGCCAGAAGGTGGCAGCAGAGCAAAGGAGATCAACCAGGGCCATGTAGAAAAAAAGCTCAATTACTTACAATTTTAAATAGATTTGTGAAAACTGATGAAACTTAGCTCTCTTCTAATGCTAATTGCTGCAAAACAGATAGAAACATAATTTTTTTTCCTGATGAAAGAAGAGACTTTAATCTTTCTTTTGATAGGTTTCATGCTTTTATAGCAATAGAACACAATATTCTGTGGGCCTTGCAAAATCAGTCAAAATCCAGTAAAACAGCCGGGAGCGAACGGGACTGCTTCTGTGAAAATTGCTGGGAGTGAATGAGTTCATGCATGTAGTTATGTTTATTGCACACAACATGTGCTACCTTTAACGTAACTATCAGTTATCAAGATAAAGGATCATCTGCGGTCAAAATTAATAGTGATTAATCTGCATTTTACCGAAGAGGATTAGGGCCTGTGAAGAGACCAAAAAAACGTTTGGCAGGATTCTCACTTTATTCTCCGACTTCTGAAAGTGAGAATTCTGACTTTAAAGTGAGAATAACAGTCGCACTAATAAAGTCAGAATTCTGACTATATTCTGTGAATAACACTAATAAAGTCAGAATTCTGACTTTAAAGTGAGAATTCTGACTA
The DNA here is from genome assembly GCF_051991245.1 of Festucalex cinctus. Classification (NCBI taxonomy): domain Eukaryota; kingdom Metazoa; phylum Chordata; class Actinopteri; order Syngnathiformes; family Syngnathidae; genus Festucalex; species Festucalex cinctus. The sequence continues at coordinate 20,082,758 of NC_135431.1, forward strand.
TATTCTGAGAATAACACTAATAAAGTCAGAATTCTGACTTTAAAGTGAGAATTCTGACTATATTCTGAGAATAAAGTCAGAATTCTCACTTTAATTCTCACTTTTTTTTTTCAGTTCTAAATTTTTTCTGTGATAAATATGCCATTTATTCGTCATTTGTCATTTTTTTCTTCCTGTTAGGCAAAGTCTGTTGAATATGCTCATATATTTGACCCCAAAAACATGTTTGTTTTTTTCTTCATCTTCTTCCTGTTAGGCGAAGTCCTCAGAAATCTGAAAATCCTGCAGGGCCTCACCATTGACTTGTCAGTGGAAAAAGAGAAACAGATAGCTCAGGTGAAACACATACTGCAGCAGAAGCAGAGAGCTCTGTCTGGCCTGTTCAAAACGCTCACAGAAATAGGTTTGTTTAACATGTTAACATTTTTAGAAGCGTGATAGTCTCAAACGCTGATATTTTCTCTCCCTTCTGTGCCCATAAGGTCTGTCATACCGTAAAGGGTTGATATGGAGCAAGACAGCTGACCAGGAGGAAACCCTCTGTATACAGCCACTGGATCTGAACACGGCCCTTGCCACTTTCATGAACCCTGAGTCTACTGATATCACGTAAGCTTCACTTATTCATTTCTAAAAAAAAACATTTGCCCCCCAGGTCACTTAGAGGTCCATAGTAGAGGGTGACACGGGAGTGGATTTTTACTCCCATCCATCCATCTATCCATCCATCCATCCATCCGTCCATCCATCATCCATCCATCCATCCATCCGTCCATCCATCCATCCATCCATCCATCCATCCATCCTCGTAACCGCTTGCGAGAGATGTTTTCTTCTAACTGGGGTGAGGGGGGTGGGGGGTGGGGGGGCATGACAGAAAATAGTTGAGAAACACTGTTTTAGGCAATGAGTTTCCCTGATTGGTATTTTTTGTAAAAGTATATATACACATTGTTCGTTGTACTCATTGCACAATGTTGCTTTTATTGTCCATAGAGGCTATCAAAAATAAATACAATAAAAAGTACATATGTTTGGATAGGTCTGATGCCAGTGAACATTTTGAGTGGTAGAAAGTAAAAGAATATTAATAAATGACTTAGTTGTCACACTCAGAATGATTTTACAAATTTTGTGCAAAATGCCGTATGTGGGGTATTTTTTGTTATGCCTAAAGGGCGAGGTGGCGCTGTATTTCTGACTGAATGTTGTTATAGAAGCCTTGACTATAAACATACATGTCAAGTTTGGGATTTTTTGGAGCATGTACCGGGGAGTTATTAAGCATACCCTTTTTCATTACGCAGGAAATATGAAATCAAGTCAAGTCAATAGCTGCTTTTCCACCAACAAGCCTAGGAACTTGGAGTTCTGGGTAAAGGGAGTTCTTGGTTGTAAAAGTTCAGCAGGCAATTTAGAATTGTGTTTCCACAGCGTCTGAGAGTTCTCGGTAATTAATTCAAATGATTTTGATTGAGTCCAGCCGATGTAAAACCAACGGCCCCAAATTTGACCAATCAGCTGCGGTCAAAGACGCACGTTAGTTACACAAATGCCTTTTGGTGGGTGTGCGTTGTCATTAAAAATACACATGCATAGACACGCACACACACGCGCACATGGTGCCAGCATCTGCTAGTTTGCCCCAAGCACGACATGAGTAGCCCACAGATCTGTTCTAAAAATAGTTAGCCAGTGATGGGACACTGACTTATGAAGAAGCATTCAAACAAAAGAATATTAACATCTATGTTGTGTATTTACTTACACTTGACATGGAGCATGGGCGGGCACAACACTTTGATCTTAATGTATGCAGCTCTTTAGCTAAATGTATATCTGTGTCGTTTTCATTGCTTCAGTGCTTCGTGATTTCTGCATTTCTTTGTTGATGTTGTAGGTTGTTGTCAGAGTTGATCATCACATGGGATGGATGTCAACGTTACTTCTACCGTTCATGGGCTCGGATAAATGTCCTGAAGACAGCACTTCAGCATGCTAACAAAGTAAGAAATATTTTTGTTGTTGCCTGGTCAATGGATTGTGGAATCAAAAACACTCACTCACTATGGCCAGCAGATGGCAGCATTGTATCTCTTTTCAATGGGCTGCGGGTGTATGAAGTTGCAATGAAACATGAGGAAATCTGATGAAATAGAACATTTTCAAGGATGATATAAATGATCAAAGCCTTTGTCATATTAGTTTTTTGTTTTTTTTGATAAAGTGCGGCAGTAAAAGAGTTAATTAATTAAAAAGGCTTTTTTTAATCAACATTTTTTGCCCGCCAAATTAGAAGAGCAAGTGTTGTTAATTCTTTCAACATTTAATGTTATGAGGACATTGTCAACATTTTTTTGATCCACTGCACACGCTCATCCCACGCTCCATCCTCTTTTTCTAATCAATTAATTACTTGCATAATTAAATATATTTTGACATGAACAAATATTCTGAATGTCATACACATACATTTATTAAATGCTTTACCTTAATGTGTGTGTGTGTATATATATATATATATATATATATATATATATATATATATGTTTATGTTTATGTATATGTGTATATATTTATATATGTATTTGTATATATATATATATGTATATGTTTATGTATATGTATGTATATATATATATATATGTATATGTTTATGTATATGTATATATATATATATATATATGTATATGTTTATGTATATATATATATATATATGTATATGTATATGTATATATATATATGTGTATATATATATATATATATATATATATATGTATATATATATATATATATGTATATATGTATATATATATATATATATATATATATATATGTATGTATATGTATGTATATGTATATATATATATATATATATATATATATATATATATATATATATATGTATGTATGTATATACTAGGGTTATATTGTATAGGTTTGTCAGTCGATTAATTTTTTAAATGTCTATTAACAGCATGACTTGAGTGATTGACTCATGGTAATCGCAAATTTATCACACATTTTATTTACAAAATAATACATTTTTTGTGTGCGTGTCTGTTGTAGGATCTGGGTCTGGGAAACATAGAGCGATGCCGAGGTTTTTCATCTCACCTCTTCAACCTACTCCTCAGGCAGAGGCAGCGACTGGCCAAGCTCACTGAGCAGTGGGTCCGTTTGAGGTTTGTTGCTTGTCTCGCACACAGATATTTACAGCCGCTTGAAAAAGTGTTCATATCCCTTGAGTTGTTCAACATTTTGGCACGGTACAATCACAAACTGGACAAAAATTGTATGTGAAAGTTAAACACAAAGTAGCACACAATCATGAAGTGATAGCACGATATTGGTGGCTGACAATTATCAGCAATTATCAACCAATTTGATGCCATACAGATAAAGCAGATAAGAAAGAATGCCGCCGATAATGATAGACTTGCCGCTTTGGCCCATCTATTGTGGTTGTGGTTCAAGTTGTGCCCAACTCACACACTCAACCCAACCCCTCCCAGTACGCATACTGATCGGAGCGGAAGTCAGGTGATACTTTACTCCTGGATCCCCAAAGGTACCCAAGAACCTCAAAAATCCCACTGGGTATCCTAAATACCAGCCACAATTTGCCCTCAAAAAATCCCCAGAGAGCCTAAAAAGTCTCCAAAAAGGCAAAGTGCCCCATGATGGGGAGCCCCAATCGCTTTGAAGCCCCTGGGGAAAATGGTGGCCCCAATTGGTATCAACCCCTTCCCGGCCATCTGCACAGAGCAGCTTCTCTTTGCAGAGGCACTCTTCAAGCCAATAATACTAATAAATGTTACATATGTGTAAAGAACTATGTCAGAGTCCAGTATGAACTGGAGAGGTGGATACCAAGATCACGGGCAACAGAGGAGTTTGACAGGATTTATTACAGTTAAAAAATAGGGGAAATAACAAAAAGCACTGGACCAAGCTAGGATGGAAAAAATGGGAGAAACACAAGGTGCTTGCAAAAGGCAAGATGAAAAAATCTACTAGTAACTCAATGGCTCTTAATTAATAAACATAACAGGCAAAAAGTCACAACACAAAATAACGTAGCAAAACTTACGAGAGCAAAACTAAACTAGAGCAAAGTACACAAGGTAATGGCTGTAGATTTGGGAGAATAATCCGACGTCGTCCAGGCGACGTCAGAGTCCTTATAAAGGCCTAATGTTGATGCACCGCCGGTGCGGCGCCAGGAGAAACGCCCCCTCAATCACTCAGAGACTGGAAAAAAAAGAGAAGAGCAACACTGAGAGCCCTGCATCATGACAAACTAATACCTATTGATTGTGAATTATTACAAAATTAGGTCTACATCAGGCCTGGCAATTCAAACAAATATAGCAAATTTAGTCATTAATTCTGAGGCTTCAAATCAAAGGTTCAACTGATCTTCAACCCACAATCCCGTTACCTTCTTGTGACATGACTGGCACATTCGTAACATCACATTTTGCACCATCAACCCCGTGACACACTCCTAATAACTTTTTTAAATGGTGGCACAATGATATCACACTGCAATCGACCTGTCCATGTCATGTTACACAACATACTCTAAATAGCCCTTGTCATTATTAACTCTTTTACTGCCACACGTTATCCAAAAAACAAGCCCCACAGTGCTGCCGATTTTAGCTCATCTTTCAGGGCAAACAGAATATTGTGTTCTTTTAACACATATACATGAAGGATCGAAATCCATTCTTTCATTAGAAAAAAAAAAGTATCTTTCTATCTTATTCCGTTCTTAAAGGGGCTGTCTGCCGGATTCACTCAGGAAAATGCACTTTTTAAATACAGGATGTACACACTTTAACTTTCTCTTAGTATACACATCTGTGTTTTTGTTAATGTTTTGTGGTAATTTCGTCCTAAACCCCCACCTCCCCAGCCTGTATTTTGCCATTTTGTGTTTGTTTTGTAAATAGCGGGACGTTTCAGTGGAAAGACAGTGTTTACAACCCTCCAGCCAATCGCAGAGCGGGGGGTGGCGTGTCGCAAACGGGGCTGGGCGAACGTGTCAGCTGCGTGACGTCACTCACAGAAGCTTACGTGTGTGAATGAGTGAGTGAAGAAAAAAAAAAATCCGTGCGTGCTTTCAAATTGCTGCGGGAGTGACGTCACGTAGCTGACACGTTCGCCCGGCCCCGTTCACCCGGCTCCGTTTGCGACACGCCATCCCCCGCTCTGCGATTGGTTGGAGGGTTGTTGTTTTTTTTGTTTTGTTTTGGGGGGGTTTCTCAATGGGCAGTGCAATGTCTAAGTAGAGCGCTGCCTGGTCATTGTGTTGTGAAATCCCAAAACATCCACTAACTATGGCCAGCAGATGGCAGCATTGTATATCTTTTCAATGGGCTGACGATGTATCAAAATTACAATGAAACCTGATGAATCTGATGAAATAGACCGTTTTCAACAATGACGTGAATGATCAAAGTGTTTGTCACTTTAAATCTAATTCAGAGCGTCACTAAACAAGAAAAATATTAGTGTCAAAGTCACTGTTTGCAAAAAATGTATCGTCACAAAAAGCTTGTTTTCTTCATTTTGTTTTTCTGTTTTCGCTTACGTCACTCAAATGACCTAATTTCAAATGGTGATTACTAAAGAACGGAATAGGGTAGAAACATACATTTCTTTTTATGTTTATGTAGTCGTAGCGCACAATATTTTGTTTGCCTTGAAAGATGAGTGACAAAGCTCGAAATCGGCTGGCACTGTTGGGGTTGTTTTTTTGGAGAACGTTTGGCAGTTGTAGCGATAATTGGGTCGTCTTTTGGACGAATGAATAATCTGGACGTTACAGAGGTAAATTATATTTACCTCGATAACCTCTAGGGGCACCACGTTGGTTTTGCTTTGGGTTAACAGGAGCAGACAACGACCAAAATCCTTCTTTCATCAGTCATTTATAATCTAAAGTCTCCACACTCGATATTCAGTGGTTCGTTCTACTAACAAAAGAATAATAATCCACTCGGAAACACAGATGATTTAGGCGGAATAGAGTTAATAAAACATACATTTATTCACGATTGCTACACTACAGAATCAAAACATTGCCTATCTAACTATTCTACTGTCAGAAGAAAAGAAATAAAAATAAATCTAATGAAAATAAGGAAGGAATGCGAATGGATAAGGAAACAGGGAAAAGAGAAATTTGACCTGCCAGATCTGTGATATGTTTCAAACGTAAGTTGCACGCAGTGGTATCAATTTGGGAATCAAATGCACACTTACGAGCATCGTTTGCGTCGACCGAGCAAAAGGGTCTTGTGAAAAAGGGGGAAAAATAGTCAATGTTCGTTCCAAAAGGAAAGAAAAAAAAAAGTTTTATTCCACAGGCGAGCAAGGGAAGCCGCTCGGGGGCTGACGTAGTTGCGCGGCTCGTCCCTTGATTGGTTGGCGACTCGGCGAGGTTGATTCTCCGGCGAGGTTGATTCTGCCGGGCAGCTGTCCAACTCCAGGTGTTGGAGCTCGGTCCGCTACGCGCCTGCGTACGGGGAAGGCCAGCCGTTGGAGGTGAGCTGGCACCGCGGCGGGGCGCCACCGAATAGCAGGTGGTGCGGGCGGATTAGGTGCAACAACCTTGAGTCTGGCGGTACGTAGCAAGTGTACCCCGGGGCCGCTGAGCTCGCCGCTGGCGGGCACTCCACCGATGGTGAAGAGAAAAAAAAGGAAAAAGGAGTAAAAAAAGTCTTGGGGGTCAGTGTTGCAGTTTGCACCTGCTTTGGCGTGGCGTGAAGCGAGTTTCTGCTCTCGGCAACGGTTGCTGCCAGAAAAGAAAAGGCCACGTGGTTGGCAAGTTTCTTGGAACAAAGAGTTCGAGCAGGCTGGGACACTCGCAGGTTGTGCAAGAGAGTTTTGGAAGAGGCTTGGAAGCAAGAGGCAAGAGAGAGAGCGAGGGGTCCCCTCGTCCTTTTAAAGTCTATGGGCGGGGCTTCAGTAGGTGGTGGCACACCCTTCTGTTCGCTCGTGCAGACTTTAGAAAAAAATTATTAAAGGGAGTAATAATTTGGCATTAAATTTGGTCAGTCTGGCAAATCAGTTTTCCCACACAACCCGTTTAACACACATCGTAATTAATGCATCATAAACTAACTTGTGAGGTAACTTCTACTTGTCTAATCTGACTGAACTGAAAGATATTGATTATCTTTCATTCTTTATGGAGTACAAATAGGGGTGTTAAAAAAAATCGATTCGGCGATATATCGCGATACTACATCGCGCGATTCTCGAATCGATTCAATAATAGGCAAAATCGATTTTTTTTTTTTTTTTTTAGGATTCACACCTTAAGCATGGAAGAATGTTATATGAACGGAACATTAAGCCTTAATATTTTATTTTAATGCTGTTTAAACATGAAACAGATTACAACCTCTATAAGACTGAAATTTCAGATAAATAAATAATACATTTTCATATAAATCTTACACTCTACAAGCTTACTGATTAGTATTTTCTAAATTTGAATGAAAAAAAATCGCAACAATCGACTTATAAATTCGTATCGGGATTAATCGGTATCGAATCGAATCGTGACCTGTGAATCGTGATACGAATCGAATCGTCAGGTACGAGGCAATTCACACCCCTAAGTACAAATGAAATAGGATGTTCATACACACAAAGATATAACATGAATCATTCGTAGTTCAGTTATCTGTCAAGAATTATCATGGTATAAATGTGTAAAATGCGGTTACTTATATGAAATGTCACTAAGGATAGTTCCAATTTTCACCACTTGACGGTGCTGTTGCTCCGTCTAGACAATTCCAGGAGTGCCTGTTTGGAAAGGTGGCGCCAGAATATCCTTTGTGATTGATAAGAAGTCATGAACATTCCTTTGATCAGTCATTTGTGTATTCCAAATCATTGGAGCCATTTGTTCGGGCTCCGAGAAGACAGGCTTGAATACACTCCTTCGGCAGACGCATAAATTCCTTTGTCGCCTGGTCAGCGGCTTCAAAAGAGCTTTGTTGGTGGTTGGGTGACCACCTGCAGAGCTAACCAAGCCTAGATCCTGTCTGGGCAGTGGAATATTTATGCGACTGCAGAGAATTTGCTTTAGGAGAAGCAAACTAAAAAAAAAAAAATTAGAGGGTAGAGTGGGCCTAGGCAATAGTTGTTACAGACCCCCCTTCGTCAAGCGGGATGAATCTTCAGGATGTCCAGGTTGGCGGGTCCAGGCCACGGTCAGACGGCCGGAGTCCCACTCACGCTCTGCTGCAACACTCAAGACATACCACTGGTGCAACTTTTCCCTAACCTCTGCCTGGTTATGTGTATGCAGGGTATGTCTGTGTGTTCTCAAGGTGTCTCTATGTGTATTCAGTTAACAGTGTGTGTCTAACTTGGTACTGTGTCAGCTGACTGAGGGACTCGGGTCCCAAAACAGGCGCGGGCCTGGGAAAGACGCAAGACGCGAAATTCCAAACAAAAGAAAAGGAAGAAAACTTTTCCTAAAGCTATAAGGCTAGTATCATATTATGAGTAACTAGGGGAAAACGAACAGCAAATTAAAGAAAAGAGAGAGAGAACGAAAAAGAGGCTTTCGCCTTCTAAAACTCAAAAACCCGGGACTATACTCAGGCCATAGCTCTCTTATAAAGATGGGGAGGTTGTCTCAGGCACCTGCGTGTCGGTGCAAATCTCCACCCCTGGGGGTGTTGGTCAAAAAAAAAAAAAATCTTAGGTCAGTTAGCGCGACACTATCGTTGCTAGGTACTTAGCTATCGCATCTTCCTATAGCGTAATTAAACACCCAAAAAGTCGTGCGCTATCCAAGAATAACTGAAGGGAAAAGGGGAAAAAAGGGAGGAGGGGAGAAAAAGAAAAGAGAAAAAAAAATCAGAGTATCCTCGGCAGTCACGCTAGACTAAGGGAAGGAAGGCAAAGGGCTTAGTTAGATTAGCTAGACTCACTAACGCTTTAAAAAGAGTACTCTGACCTGCTTTTGAAGGCCTTAAGTACGGGGGAGCTTTTTAGAGCTAGCAAAAAAACTGTTTTCATGCAGCATACCATTCATAAGTATTATAACACCTTGAGTGTACATAATCTTTTGAGTTCAAGTTGCGAATCGTTTTAAAGTTGTCTAGTCTAGTTCTGCATAATGCTATCGGTGTTACAGCTAGGACCGTATCCTTAAGTGTTGCACCAAGCGTCTGCAAATAAGTAGAAAAACACAGTATGCTAACTTCTCGCAATCATTCGTAAGCAATCCTGGTTATTCAATCAAGGCAATTTTCGCTGCACGTCCGGGTTCAACCGTTTCTGGCCGGCTCACCACGGCGGTCATGCACAATATCAGGGTCATCATCATATCACACCATCCTCTAGCAATCAACAAAGACAAGCGGATTAGCGTCGCTCGGTGTGGTATCACTTAGGGGTTTGGTAGGTGCAGCGGGGTGTTGACCCCCCTTTTGCACGTCTGATACTTTTAAACATCGTAGTCAGCTAGGTCGGTCGACGGAGTTTGGCGCGTCTGTCGAGGGTGTCGGTCGGGTTGCTGACTCTGAGTCAGCTGGTGACCCCCCCTTTGTCAGTTTCGCGCGCATGTTGGTCCTGAGATTCGCTCGATCGCGTTCCCAGACGTTCAAAACCGCAGTGACTTTTGATCTGGTTTCAGTGGACCCCACCTCAGTTGGTCCCCCTGACGTCCTTTATTCATCCTAGTTTGATAGGCGACGGGTGACAGTTTGTCGACGATTTCGTAGGGTCCTGCCCACCGGGGAAGAAATTTTCGGGCGATGCCCCTCTGGGCACGCGGAGTAGTAGCATTTGGTTGCGCGAACAAGTAGTACCATACTCGATCACCTATTTCGAACTCGGTTCGTGAGGCTTTCCTATCGTAGTAGGTTTTCTGACCTTCTGCACTTTGCTTAAGCCGTTGTTGAGCAAATGCAAACGTGGCCCGGAGGTGGGCTTGCAAGTCCTCCACGTACTGGGAGGCCGTGTATGCCGTGGCTAGGTTTGTTTCTCCTGGCTGGTACATCAGGTGCAGGGGGAGCGTCATTCGCCGTCCGGTCATCATTTCAAAGGGGGCCACCCCTGTGGATTCGTGAGGGGTGGCTCGAATCGCCATGAGGATCAGTGGGAGTCGGGTGTCCCAGTCCCGATGGTTGGAAACAACAAACTTTTTCAGCAGATTTACCACGGTGCGATTAGTCCGCTCCACCTGTCCTGATGACTGCGGGTGATGGCTAATATGCAGCTGGGCCTTGATTCCGAGCATTTGCCAAAGTTGTTGCATTACCTCGGCTGTGAAGTGGGTTCCCCTGTCTGAGTTAACCCGTGAGGGCAACCCAAAACGGGAGAACACGTGGTTCATCAGCAGGCATGCAGTGGTGTGTGCGGTGTCGTTTGGAGCAGGCAGGCATTCTACCCACTTGGTGAACGCGCAAACTACTGTAAGAAAGTATTTGTTCCCTCTCAGAGATCTGACCAGTGGTCCCACCCAATCAATTTGGAGATCAGACCATGGGAAGGTGACTCCTTTCTGTTGGAGTGGTGCTCTGTGACTCGGGTTTGCTGGCTGAAACCGGCAGCAAACCAGGCATCCTTTGATGTAGGTTGCTACGTCATTATGCATGCGCGGCCAGTATGCCACCTGTTGTAGTGCGGTGACAGTGGCCTTGAATCCACGGTGGCCTGCATAAGGCGCGTCGTGGGCGTATGTTAGCAACACCCCCCTTTGGCTCCGTGGAACCACCAACCGCAGGGCAGGCGGAGACGCGGAGTCATAAACCAGAAGGCCCTTAACGAGACGCAGCCTTTGCAGCACGGAGAGCAAGTCACTGAAGTCGCTGTCGTCACTCAACGCGTCAGGCGACACGGGGTTGGCAACAGGATCAGAAAGGTGCTGAATTATTTTGAAAAGCGCGGGGTCGCCGGCCTGTTGGGCGACCAAGTTGGAGGTTCGGATGGGCGGTACGCACGCCACGGGCCCTGTAGGGGTTCGTGTGGGGGCGTCGCGAGACTCAGCGGCGGCCGCAGCGCGGCGATGCGTGAGAACGTGGACCTCCAGGGTGGGCTGGGTGGGCAGCCAAGCTGTATCAAATGTCCAAGGAGCCCCGTTGAGGGCCCCTTGTTTGGCTAACGTGTCCGTTAGGTCGTTAAAATGTTTGTCAGGTCCCGGGACTTTTGAGTGTCCCCGGACCTTTTTCCAATAGACATGCATATCATTGGAGGCAACCAAATGGTCGCATGTCAAAATGAGGTCGCGGTGTTTAATGGGTTTCTTCGCTGACGGAAGGAGACCATTTCGACGCCACACCGGTAGATGACAGGTGAAGGCGAGGCGGGCATAGTTTGAGTCAGTGCAGATAACCAGCACCGTGACACCGTGTTCAACTGCCAATTTGAGTGTAATCAGGATGCCAGCGATTTCCGCATATTGAGAAGAGTGGGGGCCCAATTGGAATTGCAGTGGTTTGCACGGTGTCGTCCACCCAAGAGATGCCCACCCCAGCCTGCAGCTGGGTTTGGTGGTGGTAAGAGCAGCCATCCACGTAAGCTGTAGGCATGTCTTTGCAGACATGTTCCTCAAAATAGCGGTGACGCGTGAATTCCGGCATCGGTGCCACGGCGACGTCTGTCGGTGGGGTCGGGGAAGTTGACACACAGTTCTGGCAAATCGCTAGATCGGTGCCCAGCGGTAACTTTGCATTTTTCGTGTACCGGACTCGAACATCGTAACTTTGTAACGCCATAAGCCAGCCGGCAATGCGCGCGTTCGTTACGACGCCGTCTCGAATGCGTTGGTTGTTAAGAAAAGTAACCGGATGATGGTTAGTATCAATCGTTACTTTTTGGCATCCAATGTAGTTTGAGAAATGTTTGATTGCCCATACTGTGGAAAGCAGGGCTTTTTCGCAGTCGGAGTATTTCAACTCGGGGCCATTCAACGTTTTACTGGCGTACGCCACGACGTGTTTATCCTGGTCGTACATTTGGTATAGACCCGCACTCAAACAATGGTCGGAGAATCCTGCTTCCAAGAAAAATTCCTTGTTGCTATCGGGGTACGCGAGACAGGGGGCGGAGCCCAGCTTTTGTTTTAGCATATTCATCGCGTTGTTTTGTTCGTCACCCCAATCGAAGGGCGTGTCTTTCTTCAGCAGGTTAGTAAGAGGGCGTGCTATGTCAGCAAAGTGTTCAATGAACTGGCGCGAATAGTTGCACACGCCAAGGAAGCTGCGCAATTTTGACACATCGGTGGGGGTTTTGATGTCAAGAAGGCCTTGAATACGGCTGGATTGTGGTTCAATCCCGTTCGGCCCAACCAAGATCCCCACGTAGTTGACCTTCGTGCGACACCACTGACCTTTCAGGAGGGACAGTTTCCCCGGGTTTTCACCGGTTGCGGTTGCGGTGCGGTTGCGGTGCGGTTGCGGTGCGGTCCGGCGACGCAAGCAATTAGATTCCATTCATTCGAATGGTGCAGTTTACACCGCTTGCGGGTGCGTTGCGTGTCGACTGCGGAAGGCCTGCGGCGTGCCGCAAGCCTTCCGCAAGGATAGACCTATTTTCTATTTTTGCCGGACGCCGCAGCGGTAGGCCTCCGGCAAATGGCAAGCTAGCACAAAACACATGGAGCGGGACAGGAAGACCGAGGCAGTTTCAAAATAAATTTCCGGTTACCTTTCAGAATAAAACACTCGCCAGCTCCTATTTCGCAAGTTTTTCAGCAAAACGTGACGTGGGCGTCGCCGGGCCATGTGCTCATTCACGGTTTAGACACCAGCGAACATGGACGAGGAGAGGTTTATATTGGAGGTGGAAAACCACAAAATAATATATGACATGGCACATCCTTTTTATAAGGACTGTAATGTATTGTGAGTTTGATGTTCGCGATTGCTTGTTGTGCCCGTCTCGCTTGCCGTACTGAGCGGCAGCCGGACGGGGAAGACAGAAATAAAGAGTGGACCCGCACTGACCCGACTCTCGTTATTAATATACTTTACAAGGACAACCAAAAAAAGGATGCTGCATGGAATCTCATAGCAGAAGAAGAAGAAAAAGTTAAATCAAAAGAGGTCCACCTCTCTTTCTGCTTCTCTGTTGAGCACAGACATTCTGTATGTTTGTCGTTGTGAAATGCCACATGATCGCGCGTGCGCGGTCCCGCGAGACACGTTGGGAAGTGGGCGGCGACGGAGCTGCCGGACCGCAGCTGTGCGGAGCCGGTGTGGATTGACAAAAAAATTGACCCGTCCGGAGCACGCAGTCAAGACGCACCGCACCGCAACCGCACCGCAACCGCATCCAGTGAAAACCCGGGGTTTGGCGCCTGCAGAAGACAGCTGTCCAAGAACGTGGTCGATTTCCATCAAGTGGTCATCCAAAGAGGAGCTCCTCATCATAATGTCATCGACATAAATGAGGTTGCCCCTGGCGGCGGCGTCAGGGCACGCCTTGTTGAGGAAGATGTTAAATTCGGCTGGCGAGTTGGCGTAGCCGAATGGACACCGGTTGAAAGTGTACTGTTTGTTGCCAAAGGTGAATGCCAACTTGTATTGATCCCTGGGGTCTACTGGGATCGTCCAGAACCCCGAAGCCACATCAATGGTGGTGAAGAATTTGGCATCTCGAACCTTGGGAAGTTCCTGTTCAAGTTGTGTCATGGGCCATCGCGAAAGAGGAACCTGTTGGTTCAGTTTGCGATAGTCAATGGTTGGTCTCCATGTGCCGTTTGGCTTCAAGACTGGCCACAATGGAGCCGAATAGGTGCTGTTACAGGGGCGAATGATGCCCTTTTCCAGTATGGCGTCGATAGTCTTCTGTACTGGTTCGTAAGAAGCTATCGGAATCTTGTACTGGCGCACGAAAGTTGGAGGAGCGCCGGGCTGGGTCGGGATGCGGACCACATGTAGTGCCGTCAACCCGCAATCCAAGGAGTCCTTGGCAAAAGAGGGTGTGTATTTCATTAACACGGTGCGCAAACGTTCGCGGTCCTGTTCGGACCGGAGCGCGTCGGCGCGGTGCAGAGCTTCTTGGAGGTGCGCCTCGAACTCTGGGTACGGTTGAAGGTCCCCATTTGGAGTCGTGGTTGGTTGAGGTGTCTCTGGGTTTCCAGAGGGAATGCTAGGGGGCGTTGGAGGCAACGCGCTCAAGGCATAAATCACCAGTTGGTCTGTCCCCAGGTCCACCCGGACGATGTCTTCATCTTTGGTGGGACCGGCAGGGTTGACCGTAACAAGCTGAGATGGCCTGGTGAGTCTTCGGCCACCGGTGTCTTCAGTCAAGAACAAGTCAGATGGGATGTGTCCAACCACAGGCACCGTTAGAGTGAAGTCGTGGAAGTCGGAACGGATGAGCAGGCCCAGACGGGTCGCTTTTGGTATGCGAACGTCGTACGAAAGGGGGTTGTGAACCAAGATCAGAGTGGTGAGGGAGGCGTCCACGATGGGCGTGGCCTCCAAGAGTAACGACAGGTTCATGAATTCCGATGAAGGTTGAAAGAAAGCGGAGCGAGCGTTCAAGACCTGGTTAGCTCGCGCCACCAAGCGAATCGGAATGTTGATCGTCGTCGCCGGAGTGATCATTTCATCCTCGTTTAAGACTTCGCAAGCATCTGGGATGGTCTGCCCGGACTTCATGTTTGGAAGACTGGGAACACAAGCTAGCGGTTCCGAGTTGGTGAGGGACCAAAGCACGTTGTTGATGGTGTCCACATGGACGGCAAGACGAACAAGCAAATCTGCACCCACAAAAAGGGTGTGAGGCGCGTCCGGGACAACCAAGAAGTAGTGGGTCAGTGAGCGCTGCTTCCACTGAAGGTTTAAGGCGCACACGCCCACTGCAGTTATTGTGAGAGGGGGTTCCGTGTTCAACGGAAACCGGCAAGACTTGGAGACGAAAAGAATGTTCGGGTCGAGATCTCGCAAGTTGTCAGCGAATGCTGCAGAAATGGCTGATTTGTCAGCCCACAAGGCGAGGACAGCGTCAAGAACAGGTGCACCTTGCACGTGGACACCTCCGATGATGCGCTGGGCGTACCCTATATCAGGCGGTGGTGGGTCAAGGTCACAAAGGAAGGTGTCATGGTTTCTCAGCCGGTCCTTTGTCGGGGACGCGAGGGGTCCTGCCTTGGACTGAGTGGTGTCCCAGCTCCCTGTGGGGGCGTCTGCTTCCCCGTGGGGTGGCTGCGCCCGAGTCACAGTGCAGAGCTGAGCCTGGTCAGGGCCCGAAGGAAATGTCGGCAGGGCCTGCCGCACCTGGGCCCAAATCTGGAGTCTCTGGTAGTCTATGATGGGTTGGAAGCGGAACCACAGGTCTTGGCCAATGAGAAGGGGGACTGACTCAATGGGTCCCACATAGACTGGATGGATGAATTCCATGGGGCCAATGGACCAGTGTACCATCGCGACAGACTCCAGCTTTGTGTTAGTAGGTGAGAAGGCGCTAACGGTAAGTGGGCACCGCAGTAGGCGGAGGGGTCGACTGTTAGCTTGTGACGCGGCGCGGAGTTGTTCAAACACCGTGTTGGACATCACCGGGATGTCTGCGGCGGGATCTACAAGGGCTTCGTAGGTTAGAGCTCGCTCCAGGGTGACGCTCAGATAGAATTTACGAGCTATCCCCCTGGTGGTGAGATCACCTAAAAGCTGTTGGAACGGTCTCACGTCATCGGTAGATCGCGATACATGCGGGTCTGCTATATTTGGATCAGCCTGCAGTACCAATATTGTTGAGTCAGAAGGCAGTTTAGTAGGTGTCTTGAGTGTCGGCTACTGGAGGCCCCCTCAGGAGTGCCTTCAATATGCCGTCGGCGACTGCGTTGTGGTCAGTCTCGGAGTCGACTTGGCGGTTCCGGGACTCGCGGCAGGAACCGGTTGCTGGCGCGCGTTCGACTTTATCACGTTTTGGATGATAGCGCGAGTCGGGCTTACCTTTAGCAAATTTGGAGCGCCGGCGGTCGTCAGCTTGCTTTTCTCCGTCCGATTTCTCGTCACGCGAGTAGTCGGTTTTGGAGCGCGGTTTCCGGTTTCGCGGGGCGCGGGACTGTTTTGACTTTTTTGATTTAGCCTGGTCTTCCCTCGGAGCATAGGAGCAAGCTCCCTCCAGCTCTGAAGGAGGACCCACGTCCACAGCAGAGAATTTGCTTTAGGAGAAGCAAACTTAAAAAAAAAAAAATTCGAGGGTAGAGTGGGCTTAGGCAATAGTTGTTACACAGTCAAAGAGTTAAATTACTCATACCATAAAGTCATGGGAGTGATACTGTAAATCAACACCAAAATCATTTTGCTGTTTTCTTGCTTTATTATTAGGAAGCTAACAAGCACAATCCAAGATATCAAGGATGAACTCCGAAACCAAGGAGAAGACCCAGATTACACACTTCTGCCTCAGGCATCTCTGAACCATTGGGTCAATAAAGGCCAGGGTCTTGCTGCTCAGTGTTCAGTCCTCTTGCAGCAACTGTCCTGGCTTCTGCAGTGCTGCCCAGAAGCTCCTCAGCCGCAGGAGGAAGAGAATAGCAACTCCTGGCACTACTCTCTGAGATGCACATCCCCAATGGCAGCTCACCATCAGCCCCCCGCTTGCCAGATGCGGAAAGGAGATGTCACCTGGATGCAACTCCACCAAATTGTAGATGCAATGCTGAAGCAGATGCTGAACTTTAAGACCGAACTTCAAGAAATAGCACAGCAGAGCTTGGAGAGAGTACTTCTGACATGGTAAAACACAATAATGTGGGATTGTAATAAAAGACAAATCCACATTTTTTTGGACACACTTAATATTATTACTCTTTCCATAGGAACCATTTTGGTACGTGTTGTTCATTTTTTGGCCAGCTGGCAATTGTGGTGTCAAAGCTGTGTGATATTGAACAGCTCTTCATGCCAGCCACATGTCTCAGCAATAGACACCTAATGCCAGCAGTCATCCAGAGCCTACAGTTTGTTAGAAAAGAAGCAATGAAAAACATTACTGAGTTTACCTCTTGGAAGAACCAACATCTCTCAGGTGGACACCTTACCTCAGGTGAATCCACAAACTGTCATGCACAATTCGAGGGCCAACACTTAAAATACTAAATGTCTGTTTTGATGCTTGATTATTTTCAGATGACCAGTCTGCATTCTGTTCTGAATTTTCTGCGGACTTGGAGACAAACATAAACGGCTTGTTGTGTGCTGTCCAAACTCTTGTAAAGAGAAGGGGGAACAATGAGAAAAGAGCTCAGCAAGTTGACAAAATCGGTGAGAAAAAATGCAATGATAATATAATAATAATTAGGGGTGTAATGGTTTATGTATTCGTCCCGAACCATCTCGGTTCAGACGTCGTGGTTCAGTGCATACACTCAGAAGACGAAGACGTAAGTTCATTGCAGTATCTGCACTCCAAACCAGGTGGCAGTAATGCGCCTAAATCTTTTTGATAACTGACAGTAAAAAAAAAAAAAAAAAAAAAAAAAGATGAAAAAAAGAAAAGCTGTTGTCTATGGTTCCGTCACAACATACGGACATGATTGTTTCTTTTTTTTTTTTCCCCACAGTCGATAAATGGTCATTTGCATGCGTGTTTGTTTATTACATATGTCAGTAATATTCACTAGTGCTGCTTTTTGCCTCTCCTGTCTTAAAGGAGAATGAACATAGCCTACCAAGAACACACAGTCAAACCAGACGAAAAGACATATTTTTTTATGAAGACACCCAATTTACCGACATGGGCAAAATGATGTCGGTTATTGTAGTAAATTTCGGTAACGGTAAATTTTTGATTAATCGCCCAGCCCTAATCCCAAATCAAAATGGCGGACTTTCTGTTTGGTTTAGCATATGGTTCCAAGAGACTTTTTTCTTCTTTTTTTTTTGTACATTGTGGGCTCTTATGTATGCCTCCAAATTATCATGGCGCTAGGTGAAACGTACAACCGGGAAAGCTTCGTTAAAGAGGAAGTTTTGAACTCAAAATGTGATGCCCCGCCCCTCGGGGACTTCCTGTTGGGTTTTACACATGGCACCCATAAACTTTTTTGTACATTGTGTGCTGTTACATATGTCTCCAAATTTTCGTAGCTCTAGGTGCTTCCTACAACCGGGAATGCTTCATTAAGAAGGTTTTATTTCCCAAACAGTGCACGCCACGGCAACAGCGTGCGACGAAATAAAAAGCTTTCGATAACTTTTCATCTCCAACATCTTCAGATTAAACACGCCAAGTTTTAGAAGATGATCGGATAATTCTATAGGAGGAGTTCGTTAAAATAAGACCCCTATAAAACGGCTGAAAAACGGCAACAACTTACATTGTAAATCAAAATGACGGACTTCCTGCATATGACTCAAAAAGAGTTTTTTTTGTAGTTTGAGGGCTGTTACATATGTCTTCAAATTTTGGTAAATTTGAAACGTACAACCGGGAATGCTTTTAAGTAAGAAGTTTGAAACGCAAAATCTGATGCCCCGCCTCTGGTGGACTTCCTGTTAGGTTTAGCGTATGGCACCAACAGACTTTGGGTAGGTCGTGTGCTGTTATTATGTGTCCAAATCTTTTTAGTTCTAGATTGAACGTACAACCCGGAATGAATACAGTGCATTCACGTTTGTTGTAGCATTTTATTAATAGTAACTTTTGTGCAGTTCCAGGAAAGAAGTGGCAGCAATCTGCAGTGAGTCAAAAGACGTGGGAATTCAATGTTCCATCATTCGTCAATCCATCACCGAAATGGAACGTAGGTCATTGACGGATTGTCAAATTTACTGACGGATTGACAATTACATTGTCAATGTAAACCTCTTTCCGTCAATGCTTAATTCAACAATTTTTCAAAGTTTCCCGTCAATCGTGAATAGAATGTGCAACTGTCATTGACGGATTGACGGACCTTCCGTCAATGTTGACGGAATGCCCACCTCCGGTTGGACAAATTGTTACCTGCAGTGCTGTCTGCTAAAAATAAATGGAAAAAGAAAATCAACTTTTGGACTTTTTGTTTTTCCTGTTTTACCAAACTCGTCACGAACCAAAACCAAGGTACGTACCAAACTGTGACTTCTGTGAACCGTTACACCCCTAATAATAATATAAGAATATAATGCTGGTAACGAGTGTGGATTTCTTTGTTCATCTGTTATATAAACTAGTAGGTTGCCGAGTATAGTGTCTTGTGTTTCCTGGTTTGATTACTTTCTTAGAACTGATAGATTCCCTATTCTTTAGCTTGTTTATGCAGCTTTGAAGAATAGAAGTGCGAACACTAAACTATTGGAATTTTTCCTGAAAACTACAGCTGAGTTGATATGAGAATGTCACTGTCTTTTGCATGTGGTCTGATTGTTCAAATCATTTCCAGTGAGTGATAACGACGACTTGGGCAAAGAGTACACGGAAGACTTATTGAAGCCTGGGCACTTCACCCATCACCTGGAGGAGGAGCTGGCAGCTGATGTGGAGGCTCTGGGTGTGGATAATGTGAACGCCAGACTGGAGAGGCTCCTGGGATGCTTAAAGATACACACAAACTCTTTTAAGCTGCACAAGTTCCAGGTTTGAGTGTTTTGACAAATACATTTTCTTGGGCAGTTAGTAATTTGAAAGTCTTGGCACTGTGCTCGTATGATAAAGGAAGGTGGATGGCGGTTTCTTTGATTGAGATTATCGTAAATACTTAATGCACAGCTGTCTCTATAGTACAGTTGAATCCTGACATACAGTTGTGATCAAAAGTTTACATACACTTGTAGTGCTGTCACTAACGACTTTTTAAAAAAAATCGACTTGCCTATCAATTAGGGCTGGACGATATGGCCAAAAAATAAAATCTCGATTCTGGACGATTACGATTTTACTCGATTTTAATCAAAGTTTAAAAAAAAACAAAAAAAAAAAACATTTAAACAAGGTTTGATTTATTTAAAAATTAATCTTGTGCAAAATGTTCAGACAATAACGTACACAAATTTTTTCTATCAGTTTTACGGTAAAATTAACATAGCTTGCTCAAAAAAAGCTACTCATATTTTTTGCATAACTTAAATGCAACATAACTTGTGCAAAAAAAAATACAGCCTTTTGCTCAACATAAATGCCATACATAGCTTATACAAAAAAAAATAAAAATAAATACTTGTGGCTTTTGCATAACCTAAATGCCACAAAGCTTGTGCAAAAAAAGCTACTCATAGCCTTTTGTTCAACTTATATAGTTAGTTATAGTTAGTTTTTTCTACAACTCTGGTTTTTCTCCGATAGAGTGATTGGAACAGATATTCCTTTGTCACCAAAAACATCCATAAAGTTTGGTTCTTTTATGACTTATTATTGGAAAACAGAAAAACTGGGTAAAAAAAAAAAATACATATATATATATATATATATATATATATATATATATATATATATATATATATATATATATACACAGCAATATGAATTAGTAATTTTGGTGACTTAGAATGTTTGTCAATGTAATGAGCTTCATACAATTGCCTCTTAACTTCTTGTGTGTAATTATGAGTGACTGCGACTTCTCTGAGTCCATTGAAATAGCGCTCATTGGATACCAATGCCCTGTGATTGGCTGGCAACCAGTCCAGGGTGTCCCCCGCCTACTGCCCAGAGCCAGCTGAGATAGGCGCCAGCACCCCCTGCGACCCTAGTAAGGAATAAGCGATCAAGAAGATGGATGGATAGATGGATACCAATGCCCACAAATGCAACAATGGACAGTCAAAGAAGCTCAGCAGTGTCAAAACTTATCTGAAAACGCAAATTATTGACTTGAACAAGTCAGGAAAGTTGCTTGGAGCCATTTCAATGCATCTGCAGTTCCAAGACCAACAGTGCAAGCAATTGTTCGCAAGTATAAAAAGCATGGTACTGTTTATCACTGCCATGATGAGGAAGAAAATGCAAGTTATCACCCGCTGCTGAGAGAAAATTGGACAAGAGGGTGAAGAATCGACCGAGAATCACCAAAGAGTAGATCTGCCAAGAATTCGAAGCTGCTTGAATACAGTTGTCAGTGTCCACATTCAAGCGTGTTTTTGCAGCGCCATGGACTCAGAGGCTGCCGTGCAAGAAGGAAGCTATTCCTCCGAAAGTGGCACCTTAAGCCGCGAAACAAAATTTCACGAATGTTTTTTGTGACAAAGTATCCATTCCGATTACTCTATCAGAGAAAAATCAGCATTATAGAAATAACTAGAAGTTCAGGAGAGCCATGACATTGTTCTTTACAAGTATATACATTTTTTATCACAACTGTGTTTGTCTTTTCAGGAGGTAAACAGAGCATGCAGGATGCTGGTGCGCGTGGAACCTCTGCTGGGGATTTATTCCGACCTGGTCCGTTATTTCTTGTCTGTGTCAGTGGGAGTGCACAGGTGTACTGGCAAACTACTGTCGGTATTGGCGAACATCTTCACTGAACTGGCTCAGAAGGTACAGGTTAAATAAATGTTGATGTAATTTTATATTATACACACGAAGCTTGCTCTTCATAACACTCACTCCTTGACTGTTTAAACCTCACACAGCATGTTAACTTCCTCCCCGCTCACATGGCCACACCCTAGATCTAGTCTGTTCCACCGGTCTCGACAACCACATCTCTGGCCACCTGGTCATAATTTTTTATTTTCACCTTCCCAACACCAAAAGAAAAACGTTTCATTTCCTTCAGAAACATGGCATCCATCAAGCCCCAAAACCTCAGCCGCATTCAATGCCACTTAAGCCACGTCTCCACACACTTCATCATACAACTTGGAAGACCTTATCACAGGGACAGGGACAAAAAAATCCTCCCTGGCATATTTGGCTGTGAACGGCCCTTATCGAGGTCGGCACAGTAGATAAAAACGTAAAGTATGACATTTCTTGTCACCACTAGGTGGCGCTAGATGCATAATATAATTTAATGATATAGATGATTTCAGGCCATGACTGTTAAGATGCATGAGAAGTTAGGGATTTTTTAGCTTGTGTTATAAAGCATTTCCTCTTCTGGACAAAGGAAATTTAAAGCCAATATTTGATGCCCCGCCCCTATCATATAGTATGTTGAAAACTCTCCGGTTGTTGTCCCATGTCTTGAGATAATACATGCAAAATTTGAAGTCAATTGGATGGGAATAAAAAAAATAAAAATAAAAAATAAAATAAATAAAATAAAAAAAATAAAAAAAAATTGGATGGGAAGTGTTGGCAAGGAGGTCAGAAGTATGACTACAGTGAATGTACAAAAAGGGCAAAAATAGGACATTCAAAAATGCATAGCTCATATCCTGTACATTTTAAGCACTAATACTTTTTTTTTTTTTTTTTTTCATCTTGGGGTGCTACACGTGTCAATTTTTGTAGCCCTCGGACAAACGTGCCAGGATTATTTTTTTATTTTTCCCACGCTAGAGGGCGATATAGAGCCATGTTGTTATGACATTATCAAATTTTTCGCCGGGCCCAAAGAATATGTAAAGTATCAATGTTTAGGTCCCCAAAAATGCGATCGTTTAAGGAGAAGAAGAATAAAGGAGAATAATTACTAGAGCTGCGAGAAGCTATAAAGGGCCCTCGCAGCCCGGGCTACTTTAAGGTACTTGCTTGTCGGGGTACTGGCGCATTAGAATTAAATTATTTTTAAAAATGGCATAATAAACCTTTACATATGAAAAAAAAAAAAATGGTAGGCGTCATGTGCGTGTAAAGTTCAGTTGAGTTTAGGTCAATGTTAAGACCCTCAAAAATCAGCATCCTTTATTATTTTTTAGCAATGAGTAGCCCTGAATGGGATTTTATACATCATAGTTAGTTGTACTCATAGCACAATATTGCTTTTATCGCAATATTGCTTTTATAATAATATTGCTTTAAAAAAAAAAAAAAAATCATAAATGACTTAGTTTTCACATTTACAAAGAGTATCCAAATTTTGTACAAAATACCATATGTGGGGTATTTTTTTATTTTTTATTTTTTTGCCCCAAGGGCTAGGTGGTGCTCCATTAAATTTTGGGATTTTTTTAGAGCATGTACCGTGGCTTTACTACGACTTTTGTCTTTCACAGCGAAAGTAATATGAAACACAAAATTTTATGCCCCGCCCCCGTCATATAATATTTCGAAAACTCAAGGTTTTTCGCCCTGTTGTTGGCCGAGGTCTTGACATGGTCCGGGCCCACTTTGAGGTCAATCGGATGAAATGTGTATGACAAATGGACACAAGTATGCCCCCTGTAAATGTGCAAAAATGGGACATTAAAAAATTCGTAGCTCAATTCCTGTTCATTTTAGCATGTGGGTCCTAAAGACTTTTTTTGTGGGTATACCTAAAAATCTTCATAGATCTTGCTTAAAATACAACTAGGGCTGCATCGTTTAAAAATTTCTAGGGGTTGGTAGCAAGTCATTTTTGTGAGAATCATGCAATACATAATAAAATCTTGCTCATTTTTCCAGGCTAGATGGGTGTGCCAAGTTTAATGTGTTTGTGTGCATGTTTAGGGCTTTAAAATTGGCGTTGTTTTCTTGTCAAACTGCGTAGCCATGCCCAAAACTCACAAACTTCGTGTTGTGACATCATGAAGGCCTAAAGAGTCTTCTGAGCAAATATGAGGTCGATCCAGTAAACGTGGTTGGAGAAAAAAAGTCGGAAGAAAAAAAAAAGGTAACAAAAACATTCCAGTAGGTGGGGCTATAAGCATGATGAAATACAAGTTCGTAGATGTCTTCAGGACTGGATCCTCATCAAATGTGTGAAATTTTAAGAAGATAGGATAATCTGGGTCATGTTAAAGCAGCTTTTATTGTTCCGGTGACTTTGCAGCACCGTTATGGCCACGCCCTTTGCCGAAAAAGTCAACATATTCAGTGTGGGCCATGATCAACATCTTAAAGAGAGAGTTCGGATTTTTGGACATGAATCTCTATTTCATCCTCACCTCCAGTAGTGTGGAATCAGCACTGAGTTGTCGCTGACAGCATTGTGTGACACGAGTTTTGGTCTGGTTTTGGTTGAGAGGAAAATAGTCCGGGAAGTTGCCTGGGATCACGGAAAAAAAGCGTGTTTCTTCTAAAAACAATTTGTGTTTAAAAGAGTGATACATTTGCATCACAAAACTTCGCCCTAGAAAAAGTCAGACTCCATTACCGCCGGGCACTATTTTTCTCTTCGTTCGTATCACTGCGCAGCGCGCTGCATACAGTTGATAAACGCGCATTGATCTACAAGTTGTTTGTCTTTAGTAGATAAAAACATAAAGTATGACATGTATTGTCACCACGAGGTGGCGCTACATATATTACCGAATTTATTCATATCAATGTTTTCAGGCCATGGCTATTAAGATGCATGAGAAGTTTGGGATTTTTTGGATCTTGTACAGTGGAGTTATTAAGCATTTCCACTTTTGTGATGAAAGAAATATTAAAGGCAAAATTTGATGCCCCGCCCCTGTCATATAGTATTTCGAAAAGTCAAGATTTTTTTTTTCCCCAGTTGTTGTCGCAGGTCTTGAGATGATACATGCCAAGTTTGAAGTCAATTGGATGAAAAGTGTTGGCAAAGGGGGGAAAAATATGACCACAGTCAACATAAAAAAATCTTTGTGCTCCTCAGGGCGCTACACATGCCTGTCAATTGTCATAGCCCTCGGTCAAACGTGCCGGGATTGATGGATATTTTTACATGCTAGGGGGAGCTATATGTTGGTACAATGTTCTGGCAGTTTAATAATATAAAATTTTTCGCTGAGCCCGAATAGTGTGCAAAGTTTGGTGCGTTTTCGTACACGTTTAGGTCCCCAAAAATGATTTTCGAAGAAGAAGAAAGATTTTTCTATAAAAACGAGACCTCACAGCGATAGCTGCTCGGGCACTAATTCCTATAGAAACAATACGGCCTCGCAGTGGCACCGCCGCTGCTCAGGCCCTAATAAATAATTATACATAAAGATTTGTGCACATGCAGATTATTATCAGCATCAGTGTTATCTTTTGGGATCATTGTAAAGCTCTCAAAAAGTTCTCAAAAAGAAATAATTCATTGAATTTTAAATAAAGTTTTCAAGTGCTTGACAGGCGATTCTAGGTGGCATATGACAAGTGGGGTCAAACCATTCTGGTATAGGGGGAAATGCTGTGTTTTTAGGACAATCAAAAATCAATAATCAATTGACAATCAATTGCCTACTGTATACATTTTATTTCATGTACCCACTGGAGTGCCTTCACGTACCCCCAGGGGTACTCGTAGCCCCATTTGAGAACCAGTGCTATAAATTTATTTCATGACTTCATCTCATTACTCTCTTTAGGGTTTCTGCTTGCCCCAGGACCTCACTACTGGAGAAGGTGAAGGTGCCACTGAATTTCATGATTATGAGGGTGGTGGAATTGGTCAAGGCGAGGGCACTAAGGACGTCAGTAACACAATTGAGAATGAAGACCAGGTAATGAATGTATTTCAGCTTAAACCAAACTGCATTCAGACAGCAGATTTCGATCACAAGGTCCAGTTGTTCTTTTTTTTTTCTCACCTAAGCTATCATCTGTATATGTAATGCAGTACAATTAATTACAATGACTGCATATGTTTAACATTTTGTATTTAACATACTGCTTCAATAATATTCCAGTTGGAGGATACCTTTGCTGAGGGTCAGGAGAAAGAACATCAAGATGACAATAAAATTAAAGCAGAAGACAATGCTGTTGAGATGTCGGAGGACTTTGATGGCCAAACACATGATGGTGATGAGCATGATGATGGTATGTAGATTCATACTACAGCAGCACAGTGTCTGTTTATTAAAAATACTATTCCCAAAACACTGATTCCTACCTCTCTGACTTTACAGATGGGGATGAGTCGGATAAAGAGTCTGACCAGGAGGAGTTGGATAAAAAGATGGGTGATCTGGGTGATGGACAGACAGATACTCTAGATGAGAGAATGTGGGGAGAAGGTGATGAGGACGATGACGATGAGGGAGGAAGTGATAAAGAGGAAGAGTCTGGCCGAGGCATGGACCAGGTACTTCATTTTTATTTAACCCATTAAGGCCAGGAGCGCATGACCGTGCTTCTACCCTTATAGCCGGGAGAGAGGATATGTCATTTTGTTTTGGTTTGGGTGGGGTGGGATGGCGGGGTAGGTGACCGGCGAGTCAGTGTATCAGTGAACTCCGGTTGGAATGGGTACCCAAGACAGCACCGTTTCACGTTAAATCAGACATGTTCCAAAGCACATCTTTAGTTGTGACTGTGCGGGAGTAGATGTGTTGGTAATTTTCTATGGCTTCATGATAGTTTCATGAGTTTCTGTACCAGTTGAGGCCCTCAAAATTGGCGTTGTTTTCTTGGTGAACAGCGCTTAGCCACACACCCACAGCGATTCGCGAAAACTCACAAACTTCGTGTTGTGACATCATGAAGGCCGAAACCCTCATCTGAGCAAATATGAGGTAGGTCCAGTTAACGTGGTTGGAGAAAAACGTTAAAAAAAAAAATTGCCACTAGGTGGCGCTATCAATAAATGTAAGTTCGTAGATGTCTTTATAGCTGGACTCTCATCAAATGTGTGAAATTTTGAGAAGATAGGACCATCTGGGTAAAGTTGAAGCAGCTTTAATTGTCACGAAAAATCATCAGACTTTGCGGCACCGTAACGGCCACGCCCTTTGGCGAAAAGTTACAATATTCGGTGTGGGGCATGATTAACATCTTAAGGCTTTTCTGATCAATTTTCAACTGGATCCCTTCAACGAGCTTGGAACAGTGGCTAAAAACATAAAGTATGACATTTATTGTCACCACTAGGTGGCGCTATATGTACAACCGAATGTTATCATGTTTTCAGGCCGTGACTATTCAGTTGCATGAGAAGTTTGGAATTTTTTGGAAATTGTACATGGGAGTTATTAAGCATTTGCTCTTTCTGGACAAATGAAATTTTAAAGGCAATATTTGATGCCCCGCCCCCGTCATATAGTATTTCGAAAAGTCAAGTTTTTTTTCCCTAGCTGTTGTCCCACGTCTTGAGATGATACATGTCAAGTTTGAAGTCAATCAGATGAAAAATGTATTACACTTTTTGGTACGTCTCGGGGTGCTACACGTGCCTGCCAATTTTCGTAGCTCTAGGTAAAACGTGCCGGGATTGGTTTTTATTTTTGTATGCAAGGTGGAGCTATAGATTCATGTTGTTATGACAACTCCACAAATTTTTACAGCGGTAGCTGCTCGGGCCCTGATGATGATGATAATAATAATAATAATAATAATAATAATAATAATAATAATAACAACCAAACGTTTTCTTTAGCCCATTTTACCGTGTTTCTGCACAGCCGGCGAATGTGTCATTTGTTTTCTTTTCTCGGTCTCTTGGCTGATGGGGTGCACTGAAGTGTGCACGACGTAGGGGTGGGGTGGGCCTCGCAGCTGTTTATGGCGGCATTGGCAGGGCCTGGCGCGGACTTGCGGGAGCCGCGGAGTGGATGTCTGGATGGCGGTGATGGACAGCGCGCTGTCCTTTATCATCATTTGTCTCAAAGCTCCCGTGGGTCCGCGCCGGCCACAAGTGCTCGAGTGAAGTTCCGGTGGTGCCGTGAGGCCCTCGCCGCCCCCATGAATGCGCTCCGATGCAATTCATCGACTGTGTGACTGAGGATTGGTCTTGGCAGGGCAGGTTGACGTGTCCGCTTTCCTGGCTCTGGGGGTGGAGGCGCGCTGCTGCACTGAGGTCCGTGGTGGTAATGTTCCCGGTCAAAATGGGTTAACGTATGGGATATGTTTCAAGTAACGTTTACAGACAAGACAATTTCTGTTCACTGTTTTCACTCTTGATGTCGTATTCGATTACGAAGCCGAAATTATTACACACCGCTTCTTCAAACTTTGGTCTGTGTCTACGCCGTCCGCTTCTGTTATGTGTGAGGGGGTAAGTGGACGGAAGTGCAACAGTGATTGTACATTAGCTGGTGAGGAGGACTTTTCTGCAGCAGTCTTCCTCCGCTTGTGGACACTGGGCAGGCACGTACACACACAGTGGCATGTTAAAGTGTCAGTACGAAATTTGTTGCGGACGGAAAAGCCGCGGTCCATAAGGGCAACACTGTCCCATGCAGGGTTGACTGAACGTTTCAGTCTAAAGCCTGATTTATGCCTCTACGTTTGCTCTCGCGTTAATGATCGGCGTTGATCACATGGTCTACGCGAACCATGAATTTTAAGTGCCGCGTCGCTCGTGGCCGGCTGCGGTGCCCACGTCGCCAATCCTTGCACGCCGTAGATGGCGGGGCGTAACTCGCTCGTGATTGGTCCGTTCGATGGCGTACTCTGCTTTTTTTTTTCTTTATCTCTCTCACCTCCCCCTCGCCCAGATAGTTTCAATGAAGGCAACTGTTTGGCGGGGCAAATCGATTTCCTGCTCGGAGACCACGGCTGTACATGTGGATATGTGTCTGGGACGAGAGGCGGAAAACAACAACAACAACAAAAACTCTGTTCATTAAGCGCGTGGCTGTTGTGTTTTGGCGAGTTTACGGCCGACACCAGTGCAAATGACAATAATAATAAATAATTGCCGCAGTGATGAGCCGACTCTCCCCCCGGCTTTGTTTCGTGTTTCTGACTTAAATTGAACTTCCTGAATTCATCATAAAATGCAGAGGACTCTCCACTCTGTGGCGTGCCAGCCGTAGCAACAGCCCGACTTGGAGTGAAACCACAGCAGACACCAATGTGTATTGTGATGTGCATTGCATGCAAGTTGGAAGGCAAACGCACGAGCGGAGCTCCGCCGTAACGTCTCCGCGTGAGCCTCAAGCAGAAGTAGACTGAGGCCTTAAGACCCGAATCGTTGCATCTCTACCACGTACAGCTCCATGTTTCGCGTTGACTTTCTCAAACTCAGCTCCACCGCCATCCATCCATCGCACCAGCGCAGACTGTCCAGCAACACCGATCTCTCCGACGAGCAAAAAAAGAGACTGTGAAAAAATGTTGCACATTTACTGGCACAAAAAACACAAGCGACCCCTGGGTGCCCAGTTGGACAGTCGGATAGCGCAGACATTCCCCGCATCAGAATTAGTGCTGGTGCAAGCGCGCCGCGAAGGAGCGCGACCGCCAAGCATCGACACTGTCCCTCGAGGAATGTCACAGCCAAAACACCAACAGCAATCTACAGTGGTACCTCTACTTACGAACGTCTCTTCATACGAAATTTTCGAGTTACTAAACGCCTTACCGGGAAAATATTGCCTGTTGTTACGAAAGAAATTTCAAGATACGGAAGGTAAAAATACAGTACCGAACGCAACATACTTTCAGCTATGGCTATTACCTAGCATCTTTCTGACATCCCATTGTCTAAGAGGAACCTCTACCATAGGTATCTATGAGCGTAGTTCCTAGATCGGTGTCGATGCATCTTTCTGGCATCCCATTGGCAAGAGGAACCTCTCCGATAGGTATCTATGAGCCTAGATAGTAGATCGGTGTCTATACACCGTCCTCATCGTTCATCCCTTGGGCCATGAGGTGTTCCGATTTTTGTAAATGTATTAACTAACAGCCGACAAATTTGTGCAAAAATTCAAACAATTGGTGGTTGATGAAGGCACAGTAAGTTTTTAATTGCGACGAGATGGGCCTTTTTTGGAAAAAGATGCCTCACCATCGTACCTGAAGTTTCCATCAAGTTTCGGAATTTATTGAAAAGAATCACCCAGAAAAAGTGTTAACCAGTCGGGAGATTGCTCACTGAGATGATGTTTGCCTTGGACATTTTCAAACGATTGTTTAAAAAAAAAAAAAAAAAGCAAACCTCCTTGGATCAGTTCTTTACAAAACACCAGGCAAAATAAAACAAAAAAAAAAACACTTCTGAGAGAGAACATGAGCCAAAGAGGGCAAAAAACGATGAGGACAGCAGTTAAAAAGGTAAATGACCATCATTTTTATTCTTTACTTTATTTTGTCTTTTACATTATGCACAGCTCTCATTTATTGTGCAATAATCGAGTTGTAACATGTATTTGTTATATGTTTTGATGCATTTTTATGCATAATAAAACATTTATGTCTGAATTTTGGGAGGCTTGGAACGGATTAGGGCATTTACATGGAAAATGCTTCACTACTTACAAAATGTTCTACTTAAGAACTTTCTTCCAGAACCAATTAATTTCATAAGTAGAGGTACCAGTGTGCGCCACAACGGGTCCATACGAAAGACAAAACACTATTTGAAAAGAAGATGACGAAAACTGCTGCCAACTTACAGCGGCATAAAAAAAAACAGCTGAAACAAGAGGTTGCCAGACACACCGGCGCATGTACGCCATCTTGATTTTTCTTGATCTTTGATTTTATTTGAACATTTCCATCAAATCTAAAACTACTTCAGATAAAATTTTCTCTCATCTTCACACACAATTATGACTCCATGCTACAAGCTAGTAAATTACCCAGCAGTAGTTAGCGGTCGGATTAACATGTGTTACATTATAAACCACCACCAAACCTTTTGTTCATGTCATTTCCCTGTCAACTTTGTCAAGGCCACCACCACTGCTCTGTTCAGCGCATGATTGTGTCATTACACGTTCTGTTCCGAACATGTTGTTTGTGACATAAGTATTTTGGACTGAAACCAAAAATAGGGTTGTTGTTTGATACCACTTTTTCAGACCAATGCCAATGCCAATGTATCAACTCTTGAATAGTGACTGATACCGAATCTAAATACTGATACCACTAGTACATATGAGTCACCCCAAAACGTTACTGATAATTTTAGATCTATAAATTTCTATATAGTATTTTTCCTTAAAACAGCATGACATTACTGGCAATTTTATATTCCTCGCATTTCTAATTTTGAGTTCCTGATCGTTAAAAGGCTACAAGAGAGCGGCCAATATTGATATTGGCCACCGTATCGGCACCAATACCCAACCTGGCATCGGTAGACACCCATCCCTACAATAATAAACAAAAAATGGTGTTGCCAAAATGTATGCTTGAACTTAAATCTCTCCATAAACTCCATCAACCTTTCTGCATTGCTGCTCCAATGGTCAACTACAAAGTGATGTATGACATACCTCATACAGATTCAGTCACTAAAAATGAATCACCTTTCATGTAATTTTGAATTTTCTCCTTCTCACTTTTACTTAAAACTTACAAGTTTTTTTTCATGATCCTGTTGTACCTTTACACACACCTCTGCTTGCTATTTGTTTAGGGTGAATCTGTATTAGCTGCGAAGCAAGACAACTTGGATGCTACTGAACCCAACAAAAACAATGAAAAACAGAACAATGAGGACCAGGCTGGGGAGAAAGACAAAATCAATGAACAAGGAGATGAGGTAATCATCTGAGAATGAAAATGATCAGTTGAACAAATAGTAGTCCCTTGATGTTGTCAATGTCTTTAGTTTTTTCTTGCCTAGTGCTTAGGGTGTATGAGTATTCCGAGATGATTTTCATAAAGTGCTAGTTTGTTCCTATGTAATTAGACAAACATGCCTTGAGCAAGTATTTTTATTTGTCATTTAAATTGGCTCTATTCTCATGTCCAGCATAGGCCTAGCGCAAAGTGCAGTCAGTCTAAAACCTGGTTTATACCCCTTCATTTGCTCTTGCGTTTTAATGACCGGCGTAGCTCACGTGATGTACGCCGGTCATTAACAAGAAGTGCACCATAGCTCGTGGCCAGGTGCTGCGCACATATCTCCAAATCTGGTACGCTGTAGATGGCGAATCGTAATATCGCTCGTGATTGGTCTATTTGATGGTGTATTCGGCTTTTCTTGGCATTAAATAATTGCCACGGTAATGAGCCAACTCTTCCCCCAGCTTTGTTCCTTGTTCCGGAAAGGAAAATTGACCATGAAATGCAGAGGAATCGCCACTCTGTGTCCTAGCCAATTGGAGCCGTAGCAACGCTCCGACTTGAAGTAAAACTGCATGACATTGTCATAACAACCTGAGGTGTATTGTGATGTGTATGCGCACAAGTATGAAGACAAACGCATGAGTGCCGCTTTATCGTCTCTGCCGTAGCCTGATATAGAAGATACTTTTCGCCTTACTCTTTTGATTTTCATGCCACAGATAATAACAGAAATTTCAAACTCGAAACTGTAAGTGCAAAGATTCTCTTCATCTGATCTTAACTCTATCTCAGAGGGAATTTGATGAGAATGAAGTGGATCCCTATCATGGCCAGCAGGAAAACAGACCTGAACCCGAGGCTATTAATTTGCCTGAGGATCTGAACCTGGACCAGGATGACAAGATGGGAGACGATCAAGAAGGTGAAGGTAATGGTCCTTTTTCGTTCTTGTTGGTCCACTTGTTTTTTTAATGAATAATAATATGTGTAATATGTTTTCACAAAATCAGGCGTATGTCACTTAGTTTTGAGTAAATAGCAAAAATACATCGTTTGGACAAAAATGTCAATTTTGAGAATTCTCCAAAAAAATAACCCCTTTAACTCTTTAAATCCCACGCATTTTCTGAAAAGATAACGCCTCGAATCCCACCGATTTCCAACATTTTCACTAATTTTCTAAGCTGACTAGAACATTGTGTTAAATGACTCAAATAGCATGTTACACTTTTGACTTTATTCATCCCTTTGGGATGGCTCCCTCTGGGAAATTTACTTGTCCAGCAGCAATGAGAACAGATAATAAAATAGAAAATAATTCAATCAATAAATAAATAAGGTTATTACACCAGAGATTGAATTAATAATAATAATAATAATAATAATAATAAAATGAAAAATAACAATTCAATCAATCAATAAATAAGGTTATTACACCAGAGATTGAATAATAATAATAATAATAAGAAGAAGAAGAAAAATAAAATAAAAAATACAAATTCAATCAATCAATAAATAAGGTTTTTACACCGAAGATTGAATTAAATAAATTAAAGTACAGTAAAGTGCCATATTTGTGAAGTGAAGTGCATGCTACACCCTCCTCCCCCCCAGTGAGGAGTTGTAGAGTACAATGGCACGGTGGACAAAGGAGTTCTTTCGTCTGTTGGTCCGGCACTTGGGGAGCGTCAGCCTTCCACTGAACAGGCTCCTCTGACTGCTGATGACAGTGTGCAGAGGGCGGCTGGTACTGTCCATAATATCCAGCAGTTTGTCCAGAGTCTTCTTCTCTGCCACTGTCACTGTTGGGTACCATTTGAAAGATTAAGTACTACTCTTTCATTAGAGAAAAAAAAGTATGGTTCTAACTTATTCTGTTCTTTAGTAATCATCATTGGAAAATGGCTCGGTTGGACATAAATCAACAATCTCAGGCAAAATAAGAAGAAATTAAGCTTTTTGTGAAATGATGCATTTTCTGCACAACAGTGACTTTGACACTAATAATTTTTGGTTTAGTGACATCTCATATCTCAACATTCCTTGCCTTCCATAAAACATGAAAATGTGTTTTTGATGGCAAAATCAGGATTTATTTACATATCTGATAACATGTTTAAACAGCAATATTTTCACATTTGACAAACTATCTACAAAATGTTGACCATTTATTTACAGGAATATTTGTGCGTGCGTGCTCATGCGTGTGTGCTATTTACATACTATACAGGGCAATATCAGCAACATTTTCACATTTGATAAACCTCAATGAAAGTTTTATTGGTTAAATTGACAAAGAAAAGTACAAATATTTGTTGGTTCTATGACAGATTTTCATAAATGTTCAATATGAGCGCCGCCTGTGGCTCTGCACATGTCGAGTCGGTATTCAAGCTCGCTTTTCTTGAAATTTTTGGTGCCAAGTCGTAATTTGTTTTGTAGTTGGTGTCTTTCTTGCAAAATTTGTGAAGAAGGCACGCTGCACTGTTTTCGGTGACTGAGTCCGAGCATACTCGAACATGCAAAATGCCTTTTCTTTTGAAGTGAACTGCATTCTTAACCTGAAAAGATAGAAATGCCAAACGTTACACACAAAAACTTAAAACGTTTCTACACAAGCAGTGAAAATTTGAGGCCATTCCAGTGAAAATTGTCAAAATTATTGGCCTGCGAAATGGGGTCAACCATTTTGGAACACCCTGTATTTACAACTTTTGGGTTATTTACAAAATATGTATGCATGAGTGTACGTTGTGCACTCAAATCTCTTGCTTTATTTAAAGTATCTTTATTGACAGACTCAAGTCCATTAAGAACAAACAAATAATACAACAACATACAAAAAACACACTTATATAAAAACACACATGAAAAATAGTCCTTTGTTCAAACAACATACAGTTCATGTATCCAGTATTTCCAGAACAATGAAGTGTATCTAGAATCACTTAAAAAAGGATCATTTATCGATTTTATAATTCCGTTACCGGATGTATTAATTCGACACATAAATTTATATATAAAATTCCTTAACAGTGCATGAAATGTTGGAACATTTGAGGCAACAAACAGTAAACTTGCACTCTCCCACCTAGGGTATTTTAACAGAATTCTTAAAGCATCATTATATGCAACCTTGATCTTATTCATTATTCCTTTTCTATAGTTGCGCCATAGATGTGGGGAATATAATGGAGTACAGTAGGCTTTAAAGAGTTCAATTTTAACATCATCAGAACAGTAACTAAATTTGCGCGCAAGCATATTTGCTTGGGCATATAACTTTCTGCACTGTCTCAGTACATCATCATCATCACTTAAATCATCCCTCAACACATGGCCCAAATATTTTACCCTTGTTACAACTTTAAGTTCTTGTTTGGACAAATAGAAAGATGGAAATATCAGCTTTTGATCCGCCTTAGATTTAATCATCATTACCACAGTTTTAATAGGGTTATATTGGATGTCATATTGCACCCCATACTCAGCACATACTTTAAGTAGTTGCTGTAAACCAGCACTATAAGGTGTCATTACTACCAAGTCATCAGCATACATTAAATGATTAATGAGCCTATCTCTAACCATACATCCAGTCTTGCATTCATGTAATTTCTTTGACAGTTCATCCATATACAAATTAAACAGAATTGGTGACAATATCCCCCCCTGTCTTACCCCATTTGGAAACTGGAAAACATGTTGAGACAGTTGTCCCCCATCTGACTTGCATAGTTTGTTTTGTATACCAGTAATACATAATACGTAGTAAGTATGAAGGAACCCCTCGCTCTTGCAGTTTAATAAAAAGTTTGCCATGGTTGATGCGATCAAAAGCCTTAGATGCATCTAAAAAGCACAAAAATACAGTGGAGTTATGTCTATTATATTTGGACACCACCTCTTTTAATGTGTAAACACACAAGTCTGGGCTATGTCCATTTTTAAAACCAAATTGTTTGTCACAACTCATTATGTATCCCTGAAGTCTGTCTAATAAAATTCGCTCTAAGACTTTAGATAATACACTTGCAAGAGCTATTGGTCTATAATTATCTGAACTTGATACTTTACATGTTTTATCTTTAATTACTGGCACCAGGATTACGGACAGCATAGAGTCAGGCAATATTCCATGTGATAGGAAGCCAGAAAAACACAGAGAGCAACACCGATATTCTTTTACTAGCATACTTCAGGTGCTCGGCTGTTATTTGATCAGAACCACATGATTTATTCAATGCCAGTTTTACAATAGCATTGCACACTTCACCTGGTTTAATCACCATGCCATTATTGTCATCAGCCATACATATATTAAAATCAGCACTCTGAACACAGTTAAAAAGCTTACTATAATACTTTCGCCATAACTCCACAATATTTTTATCTCCAGTAATCCCATCAATATTAGCCGACTGCGGTATTTTACTGTTGTTAATTCTTTTAACTTCTTTCCAGAAAGCGATACTGTCTTTCTGCCCAAGGTTTCCTGCCATAGAGTTTGCTCTCAACATCTGTTCATTCTTCTTAATAAAGCGCAACGCATACTTAAACTCAGCATTTGCTTCTTTCTTCTTCTCAAATTCTGGTCCGTATCTTATTTTACCAGCCAATACCCATTTTTGAGTGGCATCTTTAGCCTCTGAATATAAATCAGACACATGCACACTCCAACCAGGCATGATTCTATGCTTCTTCTTCTCAATAATAAGGGGGTTACTATCATTAAGGAGGCCTGTCACTATTGTTTCATACATGTTGAGCACAGCCATGAAATGTTCCTGTTTCTTACAATTTATATCATCACATATATCAGTTCGACAATTATACTGCCAGAGATCAAAATCTGATTGTTTTCCCCAGTCTAGCTTTCTACATGTACCATTATTGCAAACAGGCAATGCAGGTAAACATTCTAGATCAAGTGTCATAGAAACTGGAATATGATCTGCAATAGATAAACTATATAAGATCTCAGCTGCCACCAAGCAGTTGTGTGCATCAGCTGTGCATATACAGTGATCCAGCCAAGATGTTGTATGCCAAGCTTCACTAATATATGTATAGCTATCAGCTGGTAAGATTTTCTCACTTGAGAGCATAAGCTTATCATTTCCACAAAACTCCTTCAAATGTCGCCCAAACAAGGAGTGAACATCTGATATATCAGCATTCATATCACCCATTACAAAGATACTCGTGTATTCACTATCTTTTATAAAAGAACTAATAAAAGCGAGCCTATTAAGATATTCACTTTCATTCTGGTAAGATTCATAAGGTGTATAAACATTTAAGACAATAAAAGTATTCCTATCATGTGTAACTTTAACTGCAATGGCCCAGTCAACCTCAAGCCGATTTACAGAAATTAACGGGTATAGTTTCTTATGCCAAAAAATGGCTATCCCACCAGGTATTCTGCCACGCACAATACCCAAACCCAAATCAGTTGTGGACTCCCCTGTCCCATAGAAGTCACATTGCACAGTGTTGAGTTTGTCCAGATCTTGTACAGATAGTATAGTCTCTTGTATACATAGAATATCAAAACTCTCAAAGAGTGCGTCAATAACAATACGCCGTGCTTTGTCAGCAGCCCCTTGTCCAGTAGGCAGTCCACGCGAATTGTATGACACAACTTTCATCATTCATTCAACATCCACTTGCACACTTACCCCTCCTTGCATAGGGGGCGCAGTGGCCATAATCGGCCCGAGGGCGGTAGCTCTACGTGGTTCATAATACCTCCGAACCAGAGCCCCTTCGGGCCATAATTCAGGATTATACATTTCATTGATGTCCTGACATTCTGCAGTAACTTTGAAACAGCCATATCGGCTACGTGCACAATCGATTTTTAGGCAGGTCACATCCCTGTTAAGTTTTGACTTAAGATACTCTGACAGCGTCTCTGCATCCAAATCTGGACAGAATTTCGTGGCAAAAACACTCACTATTTTAGTCTTTACGACTTTTATAGTACTTACAGCGCCAGTGCCAATTATCGAAATAGATCCAGCTTTCTTTCGTCCAGCGGCAGCAACAGGCATTCCCAGCGCTGTATACGCCAGTTTCTGCCGAGGCCGTCATTTCTTGACAACTTTACTCCACCCAGGAGAGCCGGTGGTGGGTACAAACCCAGCTGAGTCATTTTTCGTTGACGTTCCGCTAACACCGAGGCCGGTAGATTTCGCCCCGGTACGATTCACAGGCGTCAGATCAGAAGAGCTTGCAGACAATCGCCGCTCCGTGGCGCATAATTCCACCTCAGAGTCCAGTGCACCAGCTGCCACTTGTTTTACACCTTCGGACTCGACGCACTCGTCATTCCGCCACGCCGGTGCCACTGCCACTGCCATCGCCGTCCGGAACACCAGCACCAGTCACCGCACCGCTCGTCCAGGCCTCCAGCGCAGACACTCGGCAGCTCACTTCCGCAACACCCGTCCAAACCTGCTCACAGACATCAGCCTGCAGCGAGGTGACGTGTTTCAGCGCACCCAGCTCAGCACTCAGGTGCTCCATTCTCCGTAGCAAACAGGAAACATCCAGGCTGGCAAATGATATCGGCGGTAGATCGTCGAGATAGTGACAAACAAATCTAGGGATATCCTCCCCACATTCGTTCAACACACTAAGGCAGAGTTTTATATTGTTGGCGTCTTTATTTTGCCCTTTATGTCCAACGCATCGTTGGGCAAAGTTCAAACAACACTTTCTTAGAGGCTTCAATCGCCTTGGTGTCGAACGTGTTTATCGCCAACAGGACGATCTCTTCCTGATTTAAAGTCCTCATTTTTGTAACAAGAAAAGTGAGAAGTTCATCCTCCACAACTGTCTTGCCATCAGTTGTCCTGTATATCACAGGTTTTAATCTCGAGCGTTTCAATGCAGGAGTTGTAGCGCTCCCTCCTGCAGCGTCCGCCATGATACTATCTTATACTATCTACTTTAGTGTATACTAGCATCCGGATGATGATTGGGGCACATGTTCATTTTTAAGATTTTGACACATTCACCCCAAAAGTACAATCAGGCGCTAAAACACATTTGGAGCTGCAAAAAGATGATTATTGTGCATGTGTTTTGTTTTGAAACCCAATAGTGTCTTTTTGTGTGATCGTGTGTGAAGCATTCTTCTGCATGCAAGGAGACATTGCGAGATGTTCACACCCTTGTGCCTCTGCAGAAGGGGAGTGTTTTCCTGTTTCTGGGTCTACCTATACATTACAGAAAAATACTACATATAGTTTCCATCAATATGTAATTTTTTATTATTGTTGCAAGGTATTGTGACTTTTTTTCTTTTTTTACGTCTCGGTCGCACTGCGTGTGACCGCGAACGGGCCATCTGTGTACGCTGCACCAACTGTACAGTGGAACACCTCTACTTACGAACGTCTCTTGATACGAAATTTTTGAGTTACGAAACGCCTCAACGGGAAAATATTGCCTCTTGTTACGAAAGAAATTTCTAGATACGAAAGGCACCTCCGCTTATCACCCTCAGGCTAACGGGCTGTGCGAACGGTTCCATCGTTCGATGAAGGCCGCTTTGCGCTCTGGACTTTCTGACGGTAATTGGGTCGACAAGCTATCCTGGATCATGCTGGGCCTTCGTACTGCACCTAAAGAGGACCTGCAGTGTTCGTCGGCTGAGTTGGTCTATGGACAGGTGCGAAGAGTGCCAGGAGATTTCATTCCGGACGCCTCGACGCCTGGGCCGCCAGTGGATGCTGCTGGTGCGTTCCAGCCCGTTCCCACGTCGCAGCATGGCACCCCTGTGGCCCGGGTACCCTCCAACCTGCAGTCGGCCGAGTTTGTTTTCATCCGACACGATACACACCGTGGTCCCTTGCGTCCCGTAACTGGCGGCTGAAAAAGGCGAGCGGCTGCCACGCACCTTCGACACGCTGCTCCAAAACGGCCCCAACGGCAAAATCGGATGCGTCAGTAGTGAGGGCGACCGGGGCATCTGGGCGCGGGTGGGCCAACAAGGCCGCTCGGAACAGCGCGGCTTTCATCTCTTCAAAAGCCTTGACTCTCACATCCATCCAGTCGATCGCACGGTTAGGAGCCACACCCTTAAGTGCGTCGTCAAGCGGGTGCATCACATGGGCAACGTGGCGGATGAACCTGTGGTAAAAAGTCACCATCCCGAGGAACTCACGGAGACGCTGGGGTTTCCGGGGTCGAGGAAAACCGGCACCAGCTTTCACTTTTGCCGTCCTCGTTGATGAGGTGGCCGAGGAATTGGATGGAGGGCACACCAAAGACATTTTTCAAAGAGAAAAAGAAACAACAGCTTTCAACAACTTACAAAAAAAAAAAAGATTATTCCCATGACATAGAAATTGTCCAGGCTAGCTCAGAGTATTGTCCAACATCAAGATTGCCCTTGATTGTATCTTAGAAAATTAACATTACATACATAAAAAGGGGCACAACAAATGACAAATACTGAGTACAAAATTACATGAAAACAAACAAACCACACCCAAAATATATATATATATATATATATATATATATATATATATATATATATATATATATATATATATGATACAGTACAAAAGGTACACAGTACAATACACAACCAAACAGTTTCATGCATATTACATACATTAAATTTCAACAGAAAAAGTATTTATTTAATGGACTGCAGAGGACCACCAAAAATCACACCTCATTAGGCTCATTGGCATGACTGAGATCCACACTCTCCAGATAGTGCATAAATGGGCCCCAAATACTTTGAAATAATGACAGTTTCCCTTTAATAATGTAGATTATTTTCTCCATGGGTAAAGTTGTGGACAGTTCCTTAATCCAGTCGATGAACTTTGGTTTACTTGCCCTCCTCCATGAGGGTGCTATGACTCTTTTTGCAAGCAAAACACATAAATCCAGAGCAGTTATTATTTTCCCAGACATCTGATGATCATCAGGATATAATCCTAAAACAAACACCTTAGGTTCAAGAGCTAGTTTCACATCCAATATGCTTTCTAAGGCTTGTTTGACCTCTTGCCAAAAGAACTGAACTTTATTAGATTCCCATACACAGTGAAAGAATGTCCCCTTTTCCACCCCACACCTGAAACACCAATCAGGGATGGCACCATTATACTTATTAAGCTTTTCTGGTGTCACATATGTCCTCATTAACCAATTATACTGAAGTAATTTAAGTCGGGTATTGGCTGTCTTCATTTGTGCTTTAGCACATGCCTTTCCCCGGGGGCGACGTGGCTCAGTACGGTGGTCGTCTCCCAACCCAGAGGTTGTGGGTTCGATCCCAGGCCAGTACCCAGACGTCGAAGTATCCTTGAGCAAGATACTGAACCCCCAATTGCTCCTGATGCTGCGTCATCAGTAGGTGAATGGGTAGTCAAAAATGTAAAGCGCTTTGAGGGCCTTAAAGGTGGAAAAGCGCTATATAAATGAAGTGCCATTTGCCATTTTCCCCAATCCTCTGGAGAAAAGCTCCCCTGTAAATCTTCCCTCCAGGCATTAAGTTTCTGTACAGAGGACTCGGAAGACCCTGCTTCAAACATTCTGTACAACTTGGAGATGATTCTATTTCCATAGCAATCCTTTTTCATTTCCATTTGTAAATTAGACAACTTGGGAATCAACATGCATTGATTTTGAGCCGATCTGATAAAGTTTCTCACCTGAAGATATTTAAATAGATGCTTGCGAGGAACATCATACTTGGCAATCAACTCATCAAATGACATCAGAGTTCCACCTTCCGGACCCATGAGATCCCCTACAGTCTTCAAACCTTTTTCAGCCCAAATCCTAAACTCAGGATCGGCTCTGCCGGGAGGGAACAAAGAATTGCCCCATATCGGACTAAAGCGTGATAAGGAGGACAATTCACCCATGTATTTTTGTACCTGATACCAAATTGTAATCGTATGTTTAACGATAGGATTCTTTGTCTTATTTTTTAGCATTCTAACCTTTGATGAGTACAAGTACTGAGGAAGAGGGAAGGGGACAGAGCAGGATTCAATGTACATCCAGAGTGGGAAAACATTT
Source organism: Festucalex cinctus (assembly GCF_051991245.1). Classification (NCBI taxonomy): domain Eukaryota; kingdom Metazoa; phylum Chordata; class Actinopteri; order Syngnathiformes; family Syngnathidae; genus Festucalex; species Festucalex cinctus. The sequence goes on from NC_135431.1 coordinate 20,124,242, forward strand.
ATCTGTAAAATAAAACATCACAGTCCCTAATTGTGCTGCCCAGTAATACCATATAGGGTTAGGGCATTTGAGGCCGCCTCTATCATACGGTAAGTACAAGAGTGACAGACGTAACCTTGGTCTTCTATTATTCCACAAAAAGCGAACAAAAATGCTCTTTAATTGTGGAAATAGATTAGTTGGAGGTGGCAATGAGAAGTTTTGAAACATAGAGGTTTAGGCATTCTGTTTGTTTTAAGAACATTAATTCTTGCTATAAGTGATAAAGGGCAAATAATTCCATCTTTCTAGTGAGGAAGTAATAGAATCAATCATGGGGGTATAATTAACCATAGCTATCTCTTTTATACATGGAACGATCTTAATGCCCAAATATGAAAACCACTCTACCTTTTTATTTATTTATTTATTTATTTATTTAATTTTATTTTTTTTCAAGAGCTCAGAATTGTTCATTCGGTAGTCTTACCGATTCAACGTCTTATCATTATTGCTCTTTTTATTTTATTTTTATTTTTTTATTTTTTTGTGTTTGTGTGTGTGTACGTGCGTGCGTTTGCGTGTGTGTGTGCGTACAAATATGTATAAATTTATACTCATTAATTCACCTAAAACCTTATAAAAATCCCATTGCCCTTCACCTTAACCAGGTACTTCAAAGTCTTGCCAGAGTCGTGAAGTTCAAATGGTCAGGAGACCAGAGAAAAGGTCAGAAAAGATAAAGAAAGATAAATCAAAGTGAAATCCAGCACCGGCCAGACACTTCCTGCCTTCTCCATGGTTACAGAATCAGAGTCTTACGCTGACCCCAGAAGCCTCTAAATTCCAACAAATTAACGAGATCTCTAGAGTCCGGAGGAAAAACGAAAGAGAGGAAGGAGGGAAGGATCGATGAGGCAGAGTGAGATCCATAGAAACCAGTACATCCAATCCATCAAAGTGAAATCCAGCACCAACCAAACCCCTCCTGCGTGGTTACAAAACCACAGTCTTATACCAACCCCAGAAACCTCAAACTTCCAATAAATTGAGGAGATCTCAAGTGACCAGAGGAAAAACTAAAGAGAGGAAGGAGGGAAGGATAGATAAAGCAAAGTGAGATCCACAGACATCAGCACCCACTGATTCAACGGGCTGTGGGAGGGAGAGGCGAATTCTGTTTGAGTTTCAGTAGATGCTGGTGTGATGGATCTGGCATGTATAAGGACCGCCACCAAAAAAAGAAGCCGTCATCCGCGGCCCAGCAAAGCGAGCACCGCCCCCCCCCCGGAATCCCCCAGGCCGCGGCAGCACCAAGGCCACCCCCGCGCCACCCGAGCGGACACCGGTCGGCGAGCCGACCCAGACGCCCGGAACACCCCCGCCCCAGCACCGGCACACACCCCCGAGCCCAAGGCCGCAGAACGAGGCCCGGCGGGCCCCCACAGCGCCCCACCGAAATTCTATCTGGGCCTGGAGCCTTGCCTACTTTCATGCGGTCTATTGTTTCGGCTATTTCCTCCCCTGTTATAGGAGCATCCAAATCTGCACTCGACATCCCTGGAATCTTGGGTATTAAAAGGGAGTCCAGAAAAACAGTTTGTGCATGTCCCATATGTGTTGTGTCTGAGCTATATAATTTTTCAAAAAAAAGCTTAAACGTTTTATTAATTCCTAAAGGGTCAACCATCATCTGTCCATCACTGTTTTTAACTGAGGCAATAACTTTCTCATTCTGTAATTGTCAAAGACGCCAGGCCAGTAATTTCCCAGACTTTTCCCCTTGGTCGTAAAATGTTTGTTTGAGACGTAGGAGACGGGAAGCTGCCTTAGAGGCGGAGAGTTCATTATATTGCGTTCTCATTAACAGAAGTTTTCGATGGACCATTCGGGGCGTAAATATTTATAATGTTTATTTTCTCACTAATAAGTGTGCCCTGTAGAATAATAAATCTTCCACCCTTATCTTTAATAACCCGACTCACATGAAAGGGTATAGATTTATGAATCAAAACCATAACCCCTCTTGCCTGTGAAGTAAATGGTGATGAATATATATTACCCTGCCACCTCCTCCTAATTCTTGTTTCTTGGTTTGAAAGTAGGTGAGTCTCCTGGAGCAACACAATATCAGAACGTAAAGATTTCACCCAAGTCATCACTTGTTTTACCTTTTTAAATTTTTGTAATCCTCTGCAGTTCCCAGACAAAATTTTAATCGTTAAACCAAAAGTCATGTTGTGCAACAAAAAGTGGGCATGTTTGTACGGTGAAATATATAGTAGACCTGAAAACAAAAACAAAAAACACATGGGCAGTAAAACCAATACCCATAACAATAATAAACACTGAAACTCCCTTAAAAATTAAACTTCTTACCTACTTCCCTCCCCCAAGATATACTACCACCTATCTAATGGCTAAAGGCTGTTCCACACAAAGTGAGGAGCAACCAACTATACCTTAATACTGTACGTACTTCTTCCGCTACATAGACAGAAAAAAAACTCGTCTTTGATTAAAAAAGAAAAAAAAAGCCACAATGACAGGAACCACATTTTATCTAATATACCAAGGAAGCTTTTTTTTTTTTTTTTTTTTTTACCCCCCCCTTCTTCCTTTCTCCTCAATTGGATATAGTTAAGGCTCTATGATTAACCACCATTACAACGTAATAATCATCTGACCTCACTCCGGTCCACTTTTTGCCTTCAATGTCTTCACAAAGTCCTCTGCTTCAGCCGGCTGGTTAAAGATGCAGGACTTTCCGTTGTGCGTCACAAGCAGTCGAGCGAGAGAAATCATGCCGTACCTAATTCCTCTGACTTGTAGTTGTTGTCTCACGGCGTCGAACTCCTTCTGCTTTTTGTGTACGCCGGCTGCGAGGTCATCGTAGAATCTCACTGGGTGGTTCTTGTCGAGAATCTGTCCCTTCGCCCTGGCGGCTCTCATCACCGTCACTTTATCCTTGTAATTAAAAAACTTCATGATGAGAGTCCTCGGTGTAGCATTGCTTGAAGTATTCCTCTGACCGATGCGATGGGCTCTTTCCAGTGTCAAAGCAGTGCGAAGCAGCGCCAGATTCAAAGCCTCCGGGAGCCAATTCTCCAGAAACGCGCACACATCCTCCCCTTCCGAGCTCTCAGGCAGGTTAACCAGTCTCAGATTAGAGCGGCGTGACCACGCCTCCAAATCGAGCATTTTTTCCTCAAGACTTTTATTTTTATTCTCCAGCGTGTGCACCTGTGCTTGTAGTGTGGCAATGTCATCCTCTGCCGTCGATATCCGGGTCTCCGCTTCGCCGATCCTGTCTGCGCAATCACGTATATCTTTCTTCATTGTCTCGATCGCTGCCAAGATGCCATCCAGCTTGGAGGAGAAAGCAGATTTCAAACTAGCAATTGCAGCCAGTATTGCGCCGGCGGTACCGTCCGTAATTCCCTCTTGGGGTTGCTCGATGTTCTCCTCCTCCTCCATTCTCTCGCACGTGTCCGTGTTAGCTTCGCCGCTAGCCCCGGATCTAACTTTCGAAGAGAAGTCAGACAACTTGGACTGCGTCGTCTTCCTGGAACTTTTGCTGGGTTTCTTTTGAGAGAGTGGCCTCTCAACTGACACTCACACGTAGTGTAGAGTCAAATTCACCGATTATGTTTCAGGATTCTGAAGGAAGGTCGCGGAGCGAAAGCGAGCACGTCCTCTCAGCAAGCCGCCATTACCGGAAGTCCCAAAGACACATTTAGCTCGGTTAATAATCAGTCCAGACTGGCTGAGCTTGGAGAAAAGCTGCCGGAGGTGTGAAAGGTATTCTCCGATGGAGGAGCTGGCCACTAGGATGTCATCCAAGTAGACGAAGACGAACGGCATGTCCCGAAGAACAGAGTCCATGAGACGCTGAAAAGACTGGGCCGCGTTTTTAAGGCCGAATGGCATCCTGAGAAACTCGAACAGTCCGAAAGGTGTTATCACAGCAGTCTTAGACACATCGGCGGGGTGTACCGGAACTTGGTGATAGCCCCGTACCAAGTCCACCTTGGAAAACAGCTTCACACCTGCCAGGTGGGCAGAGAAGTCTTGTATGTGCGGGACCGGATAACGATCGTGTGTCGTGGCATCATTGAGGCGGAGATAGTCTCCACACGGTCGCCAGCCGCCGTCCGACTTCGGAACCATGTGGAGAGGCGAGGCCCACGGGCTGTTTGAACAAAGAATTATGCCAAGGCGTTCCATATTGGCGAATTCGGACTTAGCTGTGGCCATCAGGGTTGAGGCGTCGGGCCTTAGTATGAACCGGCGGGCCCACGGTCTCGATGTGGTGCTCAACCCCATGCTTGGTAAAAGTGGCTGCAAATGTAGGCGTGGTCAGGCTGGGGAATTCTCCAAGAAGCCGCATGAACACGTCGTCATCTGAGAGCGGGCTGGCGAGGCCCTCAAACGTCTCCACATCACACCCACAAGCGACAGTGGAAAACGTCAAAGCGTCCAACAGGCGGCCATTTTTAACATCCACCAGAAGACTGTGGGCACACAAAAAGTCCGCGCCAAGAAGGGAAAAAGAAACGTCTGCAGTGACAAACTCCCAAGTGTATCGGTGCTCCCCAAATCATACATCCACTGTCTTAGTGCCGTAGGTCCGGATAGGTGTATCGTTGGCCGCTGACAGGTGCGGGCCGTGAGTGCCCCCGGCAGCATCTTCAGCCAAGGCAGGCAACACGCTTCTGCGGGCACCAGAGTCACAAAGGATTTTGAGTCTGGAGAGGGTGTCCATGATAAACAGCAGCCGGCACTTTGCGCCCCCACTCACAGCTGCAACTGAGTGGAGGCGTTGCCGTTTTCCGACGCAACAAAGGAGCAAGGGGCGCGGCACCTCTTCGCCTTGGTTCCAAAACGTGCGTGAAAATAGCATAAGCCAGGGGCTGATCGGCCATTCATGGCAGCGCGTGCCTTATGAGGTGCAGTTACTGCCGCCGGGACTGGGAAGGCACGCGCAGAGGCTAAGACCTCGTGGTTGTAACTCTGGGTGGCCAGGAAAAAAACGGTCAGCTTCCTCAGCCATAGCACGCGGCTCGGAGATGGTAGTGTTCGCTAGCGCTGTCTGGACATGAGGAGGCATGTGGCGCAGAAACAGTTCAATAACAAAAAGTTCGGCTCCTCCGCGCCAAGCAGGTTCAGCAATTTTTCCATTAGTTCGGACGGCTTACTGTCCCCCAGGCCCTGGATGGCGAAAAGGCGGCGAGCACGTTCCAGCCGTGAAAGCTCGAAGGTCTTAAGGAGGTACGCTTTGAGCCCCGCATACATATCCCATGCCGGGGGAGAGGTGATAAAACTCACGGCTCTGGCCGCCGTGGAGCTCCCGAGCGCGGACACGACGTGGTAGTAGCGCGTGGAATCGTCCGTAATTCCCCGGATGGCAAACTGAGCTTCAACTTGTACAAACCACATCGCCGCGGCCGACTCCCAAACCGCCGGTAACTTGAGACCAGTGGAGTTCGCCATGTCGCTCAATTCGATCAAATTCTCAGCCTCGGAAACGTCAACGAGGCGGATGTCGGGGTCACCAATGTAGCGAGTAGTGACGGGAGTCGGAGGCGGAGTGTTGAAGTCCGGAGCCAAAGACTGGCGTTTTATTGACATCAGCTTCTCAGTGTTTAACAGCAACTCCTCACCCTGCGCGAGGCTCACAGGCCAACTAACATTTCGTCCTTTTATCCTTTCATTCTTTCATCCTTTCATCCTAACCAACTCCTCCCACCCGGAACTCCCCCTTCGTCCCAACGTTCCGTGGGTGAATTATGTTCCCATCACTACAAACTAACGGCCAACAAATTTTTGCAAAAATTCAAATAATTGGTGATTGATGAAGGCACAGTAAGTTTTTAATTGCGACGAGACGGGCCTTTTTTACAAAAAAAAAAAAAAAGATGCCTCGCCATAACAGAAGTTTCCATGAAGTTTCAGAATTAGTTTAAAAGAATCGCCCAGAAAGTGTTCACCAGTTGGGGCGTTTGCTCACTAAGATGATGTTTGCCTTGGACATTTCCGAAGGATTGTTTAAAAAAAATAATAATAATAATTAAAAAAAAAAAGGCAATCATCCATGGATCAGTTCTTTACAAAGCACCAGACCCAAAAAAAAAAAAAAAACACAGAGAGGAGAACATGAACCAAAGAGGGCAAAAAACGATGAGGACAGCAGTTAAAAAGGAAAATGACCATCATTTTTATTCTTTACTCTATTCTTTGTTTTTTACATTATGCACAACTCTCATTTATTGTGCAATAATCTAATTGTAGTCATTTCATTCCTGTGACATTCAATATACTGAACTAGTACAATTGTGATCACTCGATTTACAGAATCACTGAGCAAAATGCTAAACGTACGCTTACCTCCGCGGCTTCCAGAAGCTTGCGGGGATAAATGTCTGCTGCTGCTACTTTTGCAACACTTGAAGGGATCCGTTCAACTGGTGGATGCGGCTCGAGTTCGCCAAATTCGTCACCGGATTCCTCGTCAGATGACGTTGAATCGTCAGCGATACGACAATGTTACAACGTGCCTTGAGAACACCGGAGGCGGTGGCTTTTGAAGCGGACGCCCGTCTGACGTGTCTGTCGCTATTCAAACCCTCCTATGCTGAATCCGCTCTTTGATCTTTCTCTTCGTCACCTCTTGACAGATCGTGACAAACGCTCTGCTCAAAAGCGTGAGCTGCTTGAGAGGAGTTGGCTTGTTTTTAGCGGCCTCCGGTGAGCGGTTAGCACTCGTCCTTTCTCCCCCACCCGTCCCCACCACTCTACTCCACTCCACGAGTCTGATGTACAGTGTTCCCTCGTTTTTCGTTGGGGTTCGGTTCCAAAAAATAGCCGTGATAAATGAAATCCGCAAAGTAATTAGCTTTATATTTTACAATTATTCTAAAGGCTCTAAAACCCTTTACCACACAGCTTCTACACTTTTTTTGAGGCATTTACATTTTCTCACATTTCTCTCATTTAAACGTTCTCTATGTTCAAACCTTCATAAATTTTATAAAGTAGGCACATTACTTTAAAAAAATGCACTAAAAATCCGCGAAATAGCGAGGCCATGAAAAGTGAGAACCACGTTATAGCGAGGGAACACTCCTCCTTTTTGACCTTATGGAAGTGGCCACCCTATGCGCATATGCAGCAGCCATTTTAGATTAGTCATTTTAGCGGACATGACATTTTCAAGCAGATATAGCCGCCAAGTAACGTGATGACAGACCAGATCAATGTTGGCACAACCACAGCAATGGATGCAGAAACAGCCCTTGTGGACCTTCCATAAAATAAAACATTTCAAATGCACACAATCTTGTTTATTGAGCGATGCATTTTATGTGCTTTGAATATTGCAAATAACTCTCAATGTGGATAAAATTGTACTCTTTTACCATTTCAAACTAAAAATTGGAATATGTCTAGGAAGCATCATTTCTTCATATTCTGGGCAAATTCTTTCAGTTCAGGAACTAGTGCATCAAGGATCCTCATTTGCTGGACTTGACCACTGCTTTGATGCATGTTTGATGCCGTACCATGTGCCACTGTCTATTGATGGATCAATAGTTGATTTTGATTGACTGCATGCTGGCATCCTAGCTGAGTCATTATCAAAACAGTCATTTTCATTATCTTTCATGGGTTAACTTTTAGCTTTGCCTTGTTATCCAGACAAAAAAGTTCACATCTTTTTAACATTGGAAATACTGGTAGGTAATACTGATAGACACAGATAGCACAGACGTGGTTTATATATGTTTTGATTTGTATTATTTCGCTTCGGCTTTTTTTTTTTTCACTTCAATTTTTATTTCCTTTTTGAACACACACAATATTGTTGTATATAAAATACAAACAAACCTTCAACATTAACAGGGGAAGCCACTTTACTAATCAATTCACTGTCTACTTCTCATATTGATCATGTCCATCGCCATTTCAGTTCTTGAATGTTTTCCATTTCCTCCACTTTTGTTCTCCTTGAGTACCCTGCAATCTCATATGGAAAGTTATAATCTCCATTGTATGGATTTCTTCCACGATTGCCTAACATTGCTCGTCGGTCCACGTTATACCATTTTCTTGTTATAGCTTTCTAGCTTGCCACAAGCAATATATTTGCCAAGTATTTGTCCTCATGTTGTATCACTCCTTCATTAGTCATTCAGGTAGAGAATCGTACAATTGAAAGGGATTCCGTACCCCAGAATCTCCTGTACCAAATAGTGTATTTTTTCCCAAAAATGTCATTTTTTTTACATTTCCAAAAAAACGTGTATGATCTGCATTCAATTCTCCACACTCTCCAACACATGAGATTTGTTTTCGAGTATCTATTCTTAAACTTGGGTGTGACAAAAAAAAAACGTGCCAAGTTTTTCCATGAAAATTCCCTCCACTTTTGGGATATAGTAGTTATTTGATGAGCTTTCCACATCCCTAGCCACTGTTGCTCTGTGATTTTTATGTCAAGTTCAGATTCCCATTTTGTCTTTATATAATTGGTTGAGTTCTTGTTTTCTAACAAAGCCTTGTATAGTGTGGAGATAATCCTAATCGAATCGCCCTTATACGTCCAAGTTGAGTTACCCCACTTGTGTTTCTCAAGAGATCCATTTGGACCCTTTTCTTGTAATAATCCCTTGCTTGTAAATCTATAAAAATCACATTTCGCCATATTATATTCTATTTTCATATCTTGAAAACTTTTCACTTCCCCTTTATCCAACAAGGTGCACCATGCCGTCAGTCCCACATACAGTGGAACCTCTACTTACAAACGTCTCATCATACGAAATTTTCGAGTTACGAAACTCCTCAACGGGAAAATATTGCCTCTTGTTACGAAAGAAATTTCTAGATACGAAAGGTAAAAATACATTACCGAACGCAACATACTTTCGGCTATGGCTATTTCCTACCATAGGTACTTATGAGCGTAAATACTAGATTGGTGTTTGTGCATCGTTCTGGCATCCTATTGGCTAAGAGGAACCTCTACCATAGGTATGAGCGTATACTAGATCGGTGTTTGTGCATGTTTCTGGCATCCCATTGGCTAAGAGGAACCTCTACCATAGGTATGAGCGTATACTAGATCGGTGTCCATACAGCGTCCTCATCATTCATCCCGCAGCCCATGAGGTGTTCGATAGTTTTTCGTAAATGTATGAACTAACGGCCAACGAATTTGTGCAAAAATTCAAACAATTGGTGATTGATGAAGGCACAGTAAGTTTTTAATTGCGACGAGACGGGCCTTTTTTTGAAAAAGATGCCTCGCCATACCGGAAGTTTCCATGAAGTTTCAGAATTTGTTTAAAAGAATCGCCCAGAAAAAGTGTTCACCAGCGTTTGCTCACTAAGATGATGTTTGCATTGGACATTAACGAAGGATTGTTTAAAAAAAAAATAAAAAATAAAAAAATAAAAAAAATAAATAAAAAAAAAACATCCAATGATCAGTTCTTTCCAAAACACCAGGCAAAAAAAAAAAAAAAACACTTCTGAGAGAGGAGAACATGAACCAGAGGTCAAAAAAACGAAAAACGAGGACCGCAGTTAAAAAGGTAAATGACCATCATTTTTATTCTTTACTCTATTCTTTATTTACATTATGCACAACTCTCATTTATTGTGCAATAATCTAATTGTAACATGTATTTGTTACATGTTTTGATGCATTTTTATGCTTTATAAAACATTTTTGTCTGAAATTTGGGAGGCTTGGAACGGATTAGGGCATTTACATGGAAAATGCGTCTCTACTTACAAATTTTTCAATTTAAGAACTTTCTTCCAGAACCAATTAATTTCGTAAGTAGAGGTACCACTGTATGTCCACTCTTAAATCCCCTGTCATATTCATTTGGTTTGAAGTTTTGTGTCATATGCCACCCACTTTAATTGATCAATATCTTCAATTTTTTGGTTTCGAATGACCGTGAACCACAAATTCAGAGTAAATAAACTGATGGGGGCTTTTCCTGCACCTTCTCATATAATATTTTATCCCCAGCTAGGCTTTGAATGGGGAAGCCACCAAACTCTCTTTCCATTCCTTTCCATTTGGCTACATGTTCTGTTTTACACCAGCAAACTATATATCTGAATTGAGCTGCATGGTAATACTCTTTTAAATTTGGGAGACACATACCTCCTTGTTCTTTAGGTGGTTGAAGGGTTACATATTTCACTCTGAGATGTTTACCTCCCCATATAAATCTTGATATTGTCCTATCCCAATTCACAAACTGTGTTTGTGGGATCTCTATTGGCAAGGATTGGAATAAATAAAGAAGCCTAGGCAGCATGTTCATTCTGATTGCTTCAATTCGTGAGCTAAAGTTCATTGTTAAAGTAGACCACCTCTTTATATCCTCTTGTATATCCTTATTAATAATGTCATAATTTACCTTATATAAATTGTTCCAGTTTTTGGTGATATAGACCCCTAAATATTTAATCTTCTCTTGATTCCAGTTAAACTTATATATGTCTTGAATAGGCTTTGATGGAGTGTAGTTAAATGTCAGTACCTGAGTTTTTTATATATATTATTTTATATTCCAGATAGGTGACCATATATCTCAAATAGTCTCATTAGTGCAAGTAGGAATTGCTCTGGATGTCTCAGATATGCTATAATGTCATCTGCGAGAAGCCCAATCTTATTTTCTGTTATTTATTGTTACACCAGTAATTTCCTCACTTTGTCGAACTGCTTGTGCCAGTGGTTGAATGAAAAGAGTAAACTCGAGTTTGATCTAGTAGATCTTTGTCGGTATATTCTGTCTGCCAGGTTACCATTATTTTAATTCTGGCATTAGGTCGATGGCCGAGCGTTCTAATATATTGCACCGATTTATCGATTGAGATTTGGCTTCAGCTTTATATTAAAGCCTAATGTGTATGTTTACAATTAGTAAGAAAAATAATGTGAATTTCACTGCAAAAAGTGGGATACAAACCATTGTAAATAAAACATTGTAAATAAAAACTGCAAATACAGTATATAATCATGAACTAACATGAAATTGTGTCGAGTTTAATATATCGCAGTTCAAGTATATGAGTAGTTCTTGAAGACTTAATTCGAAGAACTGCAGGGACAAGCTATTCGTATTTTTGCAGTGCCTCAGCTTTGACAAAACAATGGCCCAGGTAAAAGGAAATATTAACATTCTGGACAGAAACTAACAGCCCAATGGTAGGCTTCAAATCTTCAAATCTTCATATGAAAATGACGACTTCAGTGTGTGTCAGTTTTCATGACAATTAACAACACGAGATTAGCAGCTAGCTGGACCGGATTAGCAGCTAGCACCGGAGTACAAGCTATGATTGTACACTAAAGCTAACCTTTATACGAAACTGCTTTCTTTCCACCCACTTTGAGGTCTCTGCATGTCAACCAATGTTTAAGCCAGGGGTGTCAAACTCATATTAGCTCAGGGGCCACATGGAGGAAAATATATTTGCAAATGGGCCGGATCGGTAAAAGCATTGTATATAATTTTTAAAACATTGCCGTCAATTACACACAGATTTTCGCTATTTGTGGGCCGCCCTAAATTACGGGGCGCAACTGTAAAAATATTGTCCCAAAAAAATAACACGAATTCAAATGGACGTGGCAACACTTTGCGCGTAGGAGTGCCAGGCGTGTTATAGCTCCCTATTTTGCATAAACCTGTATATTGGTCACTGAATGCATTGTGTGCCGGGTGCCAATAATGAAGTTATAAGCACGTTAATCATTGTCAGCTGCGTCATGGCACATCCGAGAATTTAACAAAATGAAAGCGTCCAACGTCATGAAAAGGAGTCACTATAACACAATTTAGCAGTAATAAATTAAATTATACAGCATATATTTGTGGGGATTGGCGTCAAGTTGTATTTTAAAATTTTAAACTGTGCAGAAACTCGCAAGTTACATTTTGTTTAAAATTACATAGCTCTTAATCTGAAAAGAACACATTGATCGTTTCTGGTTCCTATGCAGTAAAAATTTGTCATTTTACAATGCACATCCTATTTCACTTAACAAAATAAAAGCACCAGCGAATGCATATGTTTGTGGGGACTGTGTTGTATTTTACAGTTTTAAAACAGGCAGCTCCTAATATGAAAAGAAAAATGCACTGAGCTGTCACCATTGTGTTACAAATGCAATTATGCCATGTTGTAGTGACAGAAAAGTGACCAAAACAAATCAATCACACTTTGGTTTGGTTTTACAGTACAGTACATGTTTTATTTTTTTAACATTTTTTTTTTTATTATTGAATTGTTGTTTAATTACTCTATCAATGAATTTTTTTACTTTTTTGTTCTTGAATTGTTATGAAATTACTCTATCAATGACTAAAAAATAAAACCATATTTAAATTAGGGGAAAAAGAATTTTACATTTTATTGTAAAGTTAGATATAAATTGAGATATAAAATTTGCGATAAATGTGCGATTAATTACGATCGAAAAATTTTAATCGACTGACATCTCTAATTTATATGCTTTGATTGTGGCCGGCTGATTAATTGGTCTGACATTACTCTTTCTTTCTTCTTTGTTTTTTTGTTTTTTTTTTTACTTTACAAAATCATCTCTCGGGCCAGATTAAACCCCATTGCGTGCGGGCCTGATCGGGCCCACGGGCCTTATGTTTGACACCATGGTTTAAGCTGTTCTACACTGTTTAGTTGATTGAATCATGTTGAAATTTCACGTGTGGGACGTCATCTTTTCCAAAATGATACATATGCGGGTGTCGCTACTCTCTGAAATTTCGGACCTTATGCATATTAATGAGAAAACGTGATATCTGAGATCAACCCTATTGCACCATGACATGTCTGAAGCATTTACCATCTTGTCCTAAATAAAATTCTTATTGTTGCACATTTTTGTGGCCTGATGGGAAGAAATTATTTTCTCTTGAAAAAATACTTGGGTTGCCGTGATTATAAATGAAATGCAATTAAAAAAAAAAAAAATCAAATCTATAGTTTTCTTAACATTTGATATACCGTCTCCATTTTAATATTACAATTTTTCAGAAGGAAATCCATCTGACATTGACGAGGAAGCAATCACCACAGAAAGAGATGAAGACGGACAGAAAGAAGATGAGGAGAAGGGGGGTGAGCAGGGGAGAGATGTGCAGATGGAGGAAGACGAGTCAAACCAACAAGAAGACGACAACAGAGAACCAGAGTCAATGACTGAAACAGAAGATTATGGAGACGACATAAAAACAGAAGACAAAGAATCAGAAAAAGATGAGAATCGGTCTGTTCCAAAAGAAGGAACCAATCCTAAGGTGGGAATATTAACTACTTTGTATGATCGCCATATGACTTTTTTCCATTGATTGTATTCATGATCAGACACAATATAACATTCATTACTTCATTTTGTGAAAGGGAAGGTATTTCACTCCACGCTTGACACTCATGGAATGTATATCATGTGTTTTGAACTTTGAGGGATGATCTGTAACTGGGATCTCTGCTAATATAATTACCGTAATTGCCGGACTATAAGCCGCAACTTTTTTTCTCACGCTTTCAACCCTGCTGCTTATAAAATGATGCGGCTAATATATGAATTTTTCATCCTGAACCGTAACAAGCATTTGTAGTCATAAAATTAATTAAATTAACACTGGAAGCGAGAGAATATTTGATCTTTTTCTCTTTCTGTGTGGGAGGATTTCCCATTGACAAATTGATTTTCACATTGATATCTTTGGGGATCTATTTTGTACTGTGAATGAGGCCATCGGCGGAAGGATACATGAAAAGAAGGGGGGAACTTTTGCCATTAAGTTAAAGCGTGCATGTTCAGCGAGCATGTCCTCTTTTTGTTTTTTTTGTTTTTTTTGCTTGTTTTAGAGCTTAACGAGCCACTTAAAGTTAATTGTTTGATTGACACTAATATGCGAAGAGATCAGCGAGTGTGGGGAGGGAGGGAGAGAGAGAGGGGGACGGTGACGTTGAATGAGGAGCGAACAAGGAGCGCACGTCAACGACTGACTGACAATGAGACAGAGCCTGATGTGTTTGATGGAGAACTTGTCCAGTTTGTTTTGGATACAGAAGATGAGGACTTTGAGGGATTTGTAATTGACCAAAAGCAACGTGAGTACATTGTTATTACTCTCTGCCTTTTTAAAAACTAGCACTAGCATGTACTAGCGTATGTTTTAGCATACTGCTAATGGCATGCTACCATGTGTAGCGTCGCTGGGAGCTTGGAGGCGCTCCCAGCATGCTTTGTGGCACTTGCGATTGAAAGGGTGTTTAAAATGCAAGTTCTGTGATAATTATTCTGCTAGTTAGTGGTCTAGTTGTTGTATTGGTTTTCTAGTTTGTTGCTACATGGTCATTTAATTTTGCCGTGACACCGTGATTGTAGATCACATGGGGAAGAATGACTTGCCTGCATTCTGCGAGTTGAAAGTGGGTAAGCGATATCTTCTGCTTACAATAATGAAAGTGGTCACTGGTCCTCATTTACATAGTACCGTCTTTCTTTGGAAATATCTCATTTTCAATGTGGGCACATGCGGCTTATAGTCAGGTGTGGCTTATCTATGGACAAAATGCTTTTTCCTTTAGAAATGTAGTGGGTGTGGCTTATAATCAAGTGCGCCTTATAGTCCAGCATTTATGGTAGTAAAGAAGAAATTGCAAGTGGGTGCTTTAAAATTAATCGTATTGACAATAATCTGATAATTCGCAAATTGATTGCAATTGAAATTTCAGAAACATGCGAAATTTTCAAGTACGATCTTGAATGGTACCATGTCTGAATGTCAATTTGGCGTTAGGTTGGCGCATAAGGAGGGTGCTGCTCATATTGTTACATAAAATGGGGCTTTTTAGTTCCCATTATTGTTATATCTAAAAATACCCCAGTTTTTGTGTTGCTCATATCATTAATAAGCACGATCATAGTGACATCACCATATTAAAGTTTTGTTGTGACCCATGATACGATGTTTGTGCTGCTAGTACAGGTACATAAAAAGACATAGTGGATTTGGGTTTGTTGTTGTTGAACCCCCCAGGACCCCAAACTCCCTCCGTTGTGTTACCAGGCCGAGTTGTATGAAGCGGTCCGTAGTGGAAAATAGGTTGGGGACCACTGTCCTAACACACCCACACTAAGGGAAAGGGGAATTGCAGGGCGACTGGCTCTGATGTTAATGGTCTTCGTTTTTGTGACACCCCCCCCCCCCCCCCCCCCCCCCCCCCACCATCCCTACCATATAAAAATCAATAGAAATGTGTATATATGTATATTAGGGGTGGGAACCTCTGGGTACCTCACGATACGATACGATACGCGATACGAGGCTCACGATAACGATTATCTCGCGATATGAGGATACTGCGATTATCGATATATTGGTCAGGAAATAAGTCCACGCTAATCACGATAAATCTACTCAAGACATAAACTGTTTTTTCAATGACAAAAGTTTATTTTCATACCATCACTGAAAAAAACATTAAAACTGGTGTCTTCTTCAGAGTGAGTAATTTAGTGCATTTTTTTTAAACAGATACAAATGTCTTCTCAACAAAGAACTTTCTGTGAACAAATTTGTGTCTTTCTTAAAGACTACTGTCATACAACATGCCAGTCAGTTACATAGTCAATTGTTTCATTTGATAAATTTTGAATTAAATTTAAATGAAATTTTAGATATTAAATCAATATTAACATTGCTTAGAAATTGTGTGCTTCAAAAAGTAGAAAGACATGTTTTTAAACTAACATTGACGATATAATACAAATTTTTCATAGAAACTTAGCTTACACAAGTAAAAGTAAGCTCATGCTTTTCTTTAAAAGAAAAAAAAAAGAAAAAGAAAAGTAAAAGAGCAGCATGTGTGATTTGAGGTCCCAATCACTGATGGAATGCATGGAAATGGTAAAAAGAAAAATGATAGATGTCCGTCCGTTATTGACTCGCTGGTAAGACCTACTCGTTGTGACGACTCAAATGCATTAGTTTAGCCCCGATCTCCTCTTACAAAGTTGGAATTCTTTTTCTCAGTGAAATGACCGGTTATTTTACCTAGTTGTCTTCAGTCGTGGTCTGGCTATTTGTATGTGCTCTTTTCTCCCTTCGTTTTGTTAGTGAGCTTCCGCTCTCGTGTGTTAGTTTGCCATTACTCATTTCTTGTTGCACGAGTGTAGTTTGGAAGTTCAGGAGAGTGTCCCGACATTCGGGAGCTTTAGCTGAGCTCCATTTCATTTTGTAACTATCACAGCATTGCGTTTTTAGTGTCGTATTGCCCCCGCTTAAACTCAACGAGCAAGACATCTCACTCGTGCCCCTGACACCTAATGAAATCACGGAGCGAAAACCATCATTCACAACTACGCTTTACGAAATCGATTGCAAATATACTCAGAGATGCTGTGCGTGATCAACTTTGCCCTTGGAGAATTAAATTAGCAGAGAGAGAATTAGCTCTTACCTTTAGCAAGTCTAGTCCTCGATGATCCCGCTCTAAGTGGCTGTCATATTTGTCATGTTTCCAGTGTAGCTATTGTGAGACAGTTCTTGCATCCACCCAAATCCGTCTCTATTCCATTTGATAAAATCCAAAATGTATCCATTCCACATATATCAATATATCCACATCTGACTTGTATGCAGCCGGCGTTTTGTTTACTTGGGTCTTCTTCGGCTGAAGACTGCCGCACATTTCCCCGCCACTCTTATGAGGCGCTCCCTCTAGCAGCCCGCGCCAATTGCGCAATAAGGAACAATGGAGCCGTTACAGCGGCTGTATCGATACTTGGCATAGGCATATCGATAACCCATCGTGAGAGAAAATATCGCGATGTATCGCCGTATCGAGATGTCTAATATATATATATATATATATATATATATATATATATATATATATATATATATATATATATATATATATATATATTAGACGTTATCAAATAAAATTAATATTTAAAAAAATTTAAGATGTAGGGAAGTGAATAAGTAAATATAAGTATAAAAACCCCTCCGTCAGCCGGTACCTTACCGTGGTGGAGGGGTTTGCGTGTCCCAATGATCCTAGGAGCTATGTTGTCTGGGGCTTTATGCCCCTGGCAGGATCACCCATGGCAAACAGGTCCTAGGTGAGGGGCCAGACTAAGCATGGCTCAGAAGACGCCTGATGACGAATACAAACTTTGGAGACACGTTTCCCTCGCCCGGACGTGGAGCCAGGCCTGGAGGCGGGGCTCGCTGGCGAGCGCCTGGTGGCCGGGCCTGCACCCATGGGGCCCGGCCGGGCACAGCCCGAAGAGGCAACGTGGGTCCCCCTTCCCACGGGCTCACCACCGGTGGGAGGGGCCAAAGGGGTCGGGTGCAGTACAGGCTGGGTGGCAGCCAAGGGAGGAGACCTTGGCGGACCGACCCCCGGCTACAGAAACTGGCTCTTGGGACATGGAATGTCACCTCTCTGGCAGGGAAGGAGCCCGAGCTGGGGTGTGAGGCAGAGAAGTTCCGACTAGATATAGTCTCACTCTCCTCCACGCACGGCTTGGGCTCTGGTACCAGTCCTCTTGAGAGGGGTTGGACTCTCTTCCACTCTGGAGTTGCACACGGTGAGAGGCGCAGAGCAGGTGTGGGCATACTTATTGCCCCCCGGCTCGGCGCCTGTACGTTGGGGTTTACCCCGGTGGACGAGAAGGTAGCCTCCCTCCGCCTTCGGGTGGGGGGACGGGTCCTGACTGTTGTTTGTGCATATGCACCAAACAGCAGTTCAGAGTACCCACCCTTTTTGGAGTCCTTGGAGGGTGTGCTGGAGAGCGCCCCCCCTGGGGACTCCCTCGTCTTGCTGGGGGACTTCAACGCTCACGTGGGCAATGACAGTGAGACCTGGAGGGGCGTGATTGGGAAGAACGGCCCCCCCCGATCGGAACCCGAGCGGTGTTCTGTTATTGGACTTATGTGCTCGTCACGGATTGTCCATAACGAACACCATGTTCGAACATAAGGGTGTCCATATGTGCACTTGGCACCAGGACACCCTAGGCCGCAGTTCGATGATCGACTTTGTAGTCGTGTCATCGGATTTGCGGCCGTATGTTTTGGACACTCGGGTGAAGAGAGGGGCAGAGCTGTCAACTGATCACCACCTGGTGGTGTGTTGGCTCCGTTGGTGGGGGAAGATGCTGGTCCGACCTGGCAGACCCAAACGTATTGTGAGGGTCTGCTGGGAACGTCTGGCGGAATCCCCTGTCAGAAAGAGTTTCAACGCCCACCTCCGGCAGAGCTTCTCCCTTTTCCCGGGGGAGGCGGGGGACATTGAGTCCGAATGGGCCATGTTCCGCGCCTCCATTGTTGAGGCGGCCGATCGGAGCTGTGGCCGCAAGGTGGTCGGTGCCTGTTGCGGCAGCAATCCTCGAACCCGCTGGTGGACACCAGCGGTAAGGGATGCCGTCAAGCTGAAGAAGGAGTCCTATCGGGCCTTTTTGGCCTCTCTAATTTCAAATGGCTTCTGAATACTATGGCAGAGTAGATTGTTGTAAGCTCTATACATTATTTGTGCTATTACTGTACTTAGCTAGTACATGCACAGTATTTTTATTTTATTGTTAACTCTATTGTTTAATACATTAATGCACAATATTTAATTTAAGGCTTTAAAGCTACATGCCAATTGTTCTGTTTAAGCACACAGGGTCATTGTTTGTTCACTTCTAATAAAGGAGTGTATGTTGAAGTACAGAATTTATTGCTTATTTTCTATTTTTACCGTGGTATCGAAATGGCATCGAGAATCGTGGAATTTCAGTGGTATCGGCATTGACTACTAAATTTCTGGTATCGTGACATCCCTAATATATATATATATATATATATATATATATATATATATATATATATATGTATATATATATATATATATATATATATATATATATATATATGTATATGTATATATATATGTATATGTATATGTATATATATATGTATATGTATATATATATGTATATATATGTATATGTGTATATATGTATATGTATTTTATTTTATTTTTTTATTGGTCTGACTTAGAAGGAAGAAAAATAGCAAGAAAACCTGCAAAATACAGAGGTAAACCTGCGATACATAAACTTCTCGTAATAATTGAAAATTCATTCTGGTCACAGATCAAAATCCACGAAACAGTAAGGCCGCAAAAGGTGACCTCTGAGGGAGCACTGCAATGCACATACTAGAAACCTCCACTGTGTCCATGTAATGACCGCTCCCCCTCTTCCCCGTGTATGAATGTGTCCACACCACCTCTTTGACACAGGAGGAGGCTGATTCTATGGATGATGTTGAGGATCAGCCGGCGTCACCTGAGAGGAAAGAACACTACACTGATGGGCAAACCGGAGACCAGAATTTCCAGAGGGATACTGCAGTGGAGCTAGCCGGAGAGGCGTCGGAGAGAGAGCAAGTAAAAGAGGTGTGCCTTGTACTGAATGTGATTTTAAATTTTAGAGTGATTGGGTCACTGGATAACATGTCATTTATTAACTGATATCAAAGTGCTGTTGGGGGCGCGGGTAACATAAGGTTTTAGGGAACCTTTTTTTTTTTTTTCTCATACTAGAATAAACTGTCATTGCACATCCACAACAGTAGGTGCCAGTGGTGCTCTTATTGTCAAATAGTGCGGAAGTAGTCGTAGTATTAAAAAGTTCCAAGCGAGATTCGAACCAATGACCACTAGCTCACGAAACCAATGCTTTACCTCTTGACCACATAGCCAGACACTGTACTCTGTGCAAAACTGGTAACTTGTAAGAGTACACATTATGAACTCGAAGCTGACAATATGGATTAATATAGAAATAAGTTAAATGTCAAATAACATTTAATCAAATGGATGTAAAATAGTCGAACAATCACCATTTCAGAAATTGTAGTAGGGGGAAAAAAATTCCAAGCGAGAGTTGAACCAATGACCACTAGCTCACAAAGCCAATACCGCTCGACCACATAGCCAGACACTGTACTGTGTGCAAAATTGGTAACTTTCAGTTGTCATACAATTCACAGTGGGCTCAATGCCTGTAACTAAGGGTGTATTCAGACCTGCACTGTTTGGTCCGCTTTAAGTGGACCAGAGTTCGTTTCCCACGCTGGTCCAGAGCTTTTGTGAAGGTCTGAATACACACAAACGAATTCTGGTGCGGACCAAATAAACGGACCGAGACCCACTTTATGAGGTGGTCTCGGTCTGCTTTCAAACGCACTTGGTGCGGTTCGATTCGCAGTCTGAATACAAACCATGGCTGATCCGCTCCAACTCAAGGACATATGCGCCTTTTGGGCTTAACAAGCCACCGTAGCCAAGCATCGTGTGGAGGAAATATTGCCCGGTAGTTAATATTGTGCTAAATTCATTCTTAAATCATGCGTATTTTAGCCACGCTGCTGTCTTCATGTTGTGGTGGGGGCGGGGCACGTGAAGCGCAACGGCTCCTCCGACGCCGTTCCAAAATTAGAAACAGCATCGCGGAACCTCCGTTGAATGAGCTGCTCTTGATGCTTGCAAATATCTTACATAACGCCACAAATATGCCTGGCAGTAATGCAGCATGTCGGAATGTCACATTTTCTTCAATTTACCGGCTTCGTTGCGCGTTCAGCGCTCGTCATTTTTGTCCAATGGGAGCACAGATCATCACGCGAGTTGACATAATTACGCAATATAGTCTGCTTGCAAAAAGCACAGTGTGAAGACGAACTGCACCAAACGGAAAAAAAAGAGAGTCCGCTTTTGGTCCGGACCAAACAAGCGAACTAAACGACTTTTCTGGTCTGAATACACCTTATGTTTTATTTACAGAATGGATGGATAGGGTTAGGTTTAGGGTTAATATAGTAAGCGCTTCTTTGATGGGCGACATTTCGTCACGTCATAGTCAACGGCCAAAATGGGGCACAAGTGAAAGGCTTACAGCAGTTACCATTCTGAAAGCTCAAAATATAGATTAATATAGAAATAAATTAATGTCAAATGACATGTAATCAAATGGATGTAAAATAATTGAAAAATGATCATTTCTGGAATTAAAATTGGTGGGGGACATGCCCCAAGCAAAGCTTGAACCGACGCACTTGAGTGACTCTGCAATGCACCTGCTGAAGTACTTACCATGTGAGCTAACTTGGTGAAAATCAGAGCTAATGGCGTATTTGAAAGTGCCATCTGATGCCGAAAGGTAATCAATGCTGATTGTGGACACACTTTCAGCATTCCCACAATAAAGAATCTCAATAACATAGGTTAGAAACAACATATCTGGGAATGCTTTCATTATTCCCACAATTCCAAGCTGCTTTTAACAGTCACATTTCCAAAGATCAAACATGCTTTTAGCAGCTTACGCGTTATCGTTGCACACGATGAGGTCATCCAGAAGAGATCAAATTCCAACTCTGCCATCTGCTGGCAATGTTTTTGTCCCAGGTTAGTACTCAAAGTAGAGCAGCTGAAGACGTCTGTCCATTCCTATTAAAAAATGGAGACGATGACGATTGCTGTCACTGGTACTTGAGTTAATATACAAAACGCATGCAAATGTATTCCTCTGCCATTGATTAAAATGGTATAACATTGTGACAGCTTGCGACAGCCTCTCACTGCTTGTGCCGGCCAAGCGGCTTACCTCTTGCTCTGGTCTAAATCGCTGTATGTGGGCAAATGAGGTGATGGTGTGTCGAAATTCTTTGGGTACCTTGAAGGTATAGAAAACTATTCAAGTTAAGCCCATTCACCTAATTTAGAAGCAGCAATTTTCATGACCAACATTTTTCCAAAAGGCACTATTTGGCATGTGCACTCGTTACTTCAACAGTGACTGTGATTGAATAGCCTACTTAATTTCATAGGAGCATGGGAATGGAGCAGCTGATGCAAACGACTCAGAAGGTCACCAGTCAAAGCTGACTGCAAGGATGGCTTCACAGACACAAAAACATAACACCACTCAGGTACAGTGAATGAGCTAATATATTTGGAATTATTTATTCTTGTGAACTCTTAACATTTTTTCATTCCTTAT
Organism: Festucalex cinctus; assembly: GCF_051991245.1. NCBI lineage: Eukaryota > Metazoa > Chordata > Actinopteri > Syngnathiformes > Syngnathidae > Festucalex > Festucalex cinctus. Next base: position 20,146,350 of record NC_135431.1, read on the forward strand.
CTTTTTACAATAAGCTCTATTGTCTAAATATGATTGTGTTCCAGAGCTTTAAAAGGAAACCTGGACAAGCAGACAATGAACGTTCGACAGGTGACTACAATGAGCTTATTAACAAGCGTCTTCGTACGTTGGAGAGCTCTCATGAGCAGACGCAAGACAGCAAGCAATTTGAAACCCAGCAAGAGTCCGACCTTTATGAACATATCAACGGAGGGGACATGGCCTATGACAGGCAAACATACGGTCAGTAGCAACTCCATCATGAAGAAAATTGTTAGTGCAAGGTATGAAGAAGTAAATCATATATTATGATTATAAATATAACAATAGATATATCTGTTGAATGCTCCCAGATGTTGCCAATGCAGATCAGGAGGCAGCAGACTGTCAACAGGACAAGAATGAAAATCAGGACGAGGAGGATCTTTCATTTGAAATAGAGCACCAAGATGATGACTTTCAAGCTACTGAAGTCCAGGAGCTAAAACCTGAACAGCTGGATACAACAAAGGCATTGCAGGAGCAAGGTGCTACTTTTGAAAATTCATCATGCACCTGCTGACACACATTATTATGCAAATTATTTTTTTCCTCGCTCTCTTTTCATTCAACTTTTTTTTCTTACTCCTGAAAGACCATGCCACTGACCTGTTTATACCTATTTGCATGAAATTTTAAACGTGTGCAAATACATCTCTGCTTTGTCACTTTCTGCCACCCCATAGGTTTGGGGAATTTGTCATCATCATGGGCATAGCCGACATTTTGGGGACTAGCGGACACTTGTTTACAACGCAAGATGTGTTCTGTCATGGTGTTTCCTCTGAATTATTGGAATATTTATCCGGCCAAATCGCAATGTGGTGAACTGCTGTATTACGAGGTGCAACAACGGCTCACATAATTACAAAGGGAAAAAGGTTGATAATGGTCCTAGAGCTTTCCTGTTTGGCAAAAGATAGAACACATAAATTAATCAATTTTATTTAAAAACTAAATAAATAAAAAAAGTAAAAAGCTGATAAATCTGGTCACTGTTAGCATCAAGCGTATTTCTGAGGCAGGACAACCTTACCAAACAGTACAACGATCCAATCAGCTAAGAGTGGTCGTGGTGTCGTAAGCCTCTGTTTTGATACACGACATCCGCTTTGAAATGGATGGAGCTAACTGATAGATTAAACTATTTCTAAAGGCAGTGAAAAGCAAAGCAAACCGGTCTTCTTTTAAAAGAAATGCTTCTAGGGCCGTCAGCTGCTGGGCTGTTAATGTCTCCATGTGTTTCTAGTCATTTAAAACAGAGTTTAATGTTGAATTAACAAACTATCGTGCTATCATCTTTCGTGTGCGACATTTTGAATACGATGATGATGGTCTTCCGGCGCCGAAGAGTGACGTTGCTTATGAAGAATATGTCATATCAATTAAACAAATTTGATTGTGTCTTGAGCTGGGCCGAAATCGCTTTCAATGGCCAAGTGACCAGACCAACTTTCTTTCGTTCAAGAAAGTGGGTGTGGCTTGACAAGCTAGGTAAATGTGTGATGCGAATGCACTTCGTGTATCTCATTTTTGACATTACTTAAAGTGTCACCAAATAACATGAAAACCATAAATGTGCCTTGTGTAGTTCATAAAAGTTTTATCATGCACGCTTCAGCAATGCCCATATGAGTACAAATAACCCCGACTTTTTTACTCCGACAGCGCCTACTAGCTTATATCTTACCTTTAGTGTGGGTGCGAACAAACCACGTTTTTTGGGGGGGAGAGGAGGGTGGGGTGGTGGTATAGGTTGACGTCATGCTCGTCGTCCCGTGGACATTTAATGTTAGCTTACGACAAGATCGGGATGGAAACAAATAAAAACACCACATTCGAGCCAGCCCAAACTTCGGCTTAGACACCAAAAAAAAAGAAAAATTAAGAGTTTATTCCAGCGTACGTACTTGCATGCCCGAGCTTGACATAGAGGTTGCAGTTGTGCTTTGGGCCAGAGAGTGGCAGCCGTGAGTTAAAAAAACAAAACAAAAAAACAAAGTGACAAACTCCAAAAGGCTTCTGTAAAACAACCCACATTACACCTCTCTATTTTGATCTCAGGTGACAAGCATTTGGCAGCTATTTGGAAGGTGAACTGAACTGCAAACGTAGCCATTAACTTAGAGGATTCACTACTGCAAATTGTCAAACAGCACAAACAGATGGACTCAAAAGCTTGGCACGTAGGCGTGCTTTTGCGGGAAAAGACAATTTGATACATTGTAATACATGACATATGATATGATTCACAGTTCATTTTAAAGGGAAATGATTAGGGATAGACCGATAATCGGCTGGTGCCGATATTTGGCATTTTGACAAATATCGGCATCGGCCATGAATCTGAAGGCCGATAAAGCTCACTGAGCAGTGAATACTTGCCAATGTAGCGAATTTGGGGTTTTCAGCAGGATTTGTAAAATGTTCGCAGTCAGTTTTTATTTGCCGTAAACACATTTGGAACATATTCAGACAATTTTTCATGGCGAAGATCTTTTTGAAACGTTTTTACGAACCCTAACAAAAACCCCAAATTAGCTACATTCGCATGAATTTGTCACTCAGTGAGTTGCATCATGCAGGGAACTTTTCATTTATGGATCTATTTAAATTTCCACTTTATGAAAACCAGGAATTCCCTACACTTTTTATTAAAAAAAAAAATAAAGAAAGAAAGAAATTATGTTGAAATATTAGAAACTTTGACAGTAGAAATCTTTTATAAATAAATAAATCAATAATAATAATACATAAATAAATAAATTAAACAAATAAAATAAATAATGGAAATTAAAAAACAAATAAATATAAATAAATAAATACAATAAAAAATAAATAAATAAACAAATTATGTTGAAATTTTAGAAAACTTTCACAGTAGAAATCTTTAGGGATTTATTTATTTACTTTTGAAATTTTATTATTTTTTAATTTACATGCTAATGACCCCTGGAAGCTCCCTGCAATTTTTGTTATATATTTTTTTAAACAAATCTGTTGATATAGTTTAAAAAAAAAGTTGTTTTTTTTCCCATTTTACTGCAAATGAATATCAGCTTGAAATATCGGTTATCGGCCAACTTGATCACTAATAATCTGTATCGGTATCAGCCTTGAAAAAACCATATCGGTCTATCACTAGAAATGATACGATAAGGTTCGATTCGATATGATATTGCTAAGTTTGAGAGGGTATAATGTGTTTCTTGCTCTCATTTTATACGTGGCATTTCCATCAGAGAATCGAGACCTCTTTGCTAACATTACTTTATTTGAAGGTTTCTGAGTAAAACTGTCCAATCGTGCATTTTTTAATGCTTCATATCACTGCAGCAAAATAACGACAGAAAGTTCCCAGGACTTTTCTAAAACCCAAGTGTTTTTGTTATTGTTTTTACAGGTATAGAGAATGTAGAGATGCATCCACAGAGGCAAGAGAATGAAGACAATGAATGGGAATACAGCAGGCATTCCAGAGATAGAGAGCAAGCCAACAAAAACTCAGAATCAACCTTTCACACTCTTCCAGAGATGCTCATAGACAAAATACAGGTACATATGATTTTAGTTTTTGGCACACTTTGTAATGAAACAACAAAAATACTATAGTTGGACTCAGCGTTATTCACCCATCTGCACCATTCCTAAAATGCAGAGGCAGCAAGTCAGTTTCAGACCTGGGCCTTCAGTGGGTATTTAAATCACCTAATCCACTTTAACACATCACGTCACGAAATAATGTACAAAATGAGATGTTTCCATTGACCGGAAAGTCGATCCCAGAATCACAGAACACAGAGGAGGGGATTGTGAGTGTTTTATTCACCAAAAACACGTGAATATGAACAAAAAGCGCTGGTTAAAAGCCAGGGGGAAAAGGTTAACAAAAAGTGCTTGCAAATGCAAGGAGGGAAACTTTACTATAGCTATGAAAAGCACGTTTCATTTGCCCCCAAGAAATGAAAATCATTGAACAAACATTTTCCTTGCCCAGACACGGGTCACCGGGGCACCCCTCTGTAGCCAGGCATGGAGGTGAGACTCGATGATGAGCGTCTGGGCGGGGCCACCCATGGGGCCCAGTCGGGCATAACCTGAAAAGGCAACGTAGGTCCCCTTCCCATTGGCTCACCACAGCTTGTGAGCTGGGCTCAGCTCCAGAAGCTAGCCCTAGGGACATGGAATATCACCTCTCTGACAGGGAAGGCGCCATATATTTCCACCAATAAGTCGGATTCATTTCCAGTGAGGTTTGGACTCTGATAAGATTTGCATTGTTGTCACCGATTCTGTTCATAGCCTTTATGGACAGAATTTCTAGGTGCAGCCTAAGCGTTGAGGGGGTCCGTTTTGGAGACCTCAGCATTGCATGTCTGCTTTTTGCAAATGATGTGGTGTGTTGTCTTCTTCAAGCCACGATCTCCGACTCTCACTGGAATCGTTCACAGGCGAGCGTGAAGCGGTTGGCATAGAACTCAGCACCTTCAAATCTGAGACCATGGTCCTCAGAGGAGTTCAAGGATCTTGGGGTCTTGTCAGTGGTGTTCCTCAGCGACTTGGCACCCTAGGCAGGATTTTTGGTAGTGGGGTACTGTTACATGGAACAAGGACCATTTAAAATGTTAATGTTTTTTCCATGCCTTGTGTGTGCAAAGTTTCATGAAAAAGGCCAAAAATGATGTATAATTCCCAAAATAAAATCAAAATAGCGGACTTCCTCTTTGGTTTAGCAAATGGCTACATAATACTTTTTTGTAGGTCTTAGGCTGATAGGGGTCTGTCCTAATTTTCACAAATCTAGCATAATCATACAATCGGAAATGCTTCATAAAAATGTCTAGAGGGTGCTATTTATTGCAAATTGCACAAGAAATCTCTAACAATTCATGTTCATGACAAGTCTGATGTGTGTGCAAAGTTTCATGAGTTTTCACACATGTATAGACAAAAAAAAAAAGCAGCACTTTACTTGGCAAACAATGCATCGCTATGGCAACAGCTTGCGACAAAAAAAAAAACTTTCGATAACTTTGCATTAGGGCTGGGAAAAAAATTGGACTCAAGTTGGTCGACTTTAAAAATAGGTCGACTGGAAAAATTTAAGTCGACGCTCCGCCTGGAACCATGTTTGCGCCGCCGCGGTCCATGTTTCACACTGACCTTTTATGCCTTTGCGCGCATCGCCGCAGACTGTTGCCTCCTCCTGTCCGTGCGATGGAGGACAAAGTAAAAAAAAAAAAAAAAAAAAAAAGGGTAGACTCCTGTCACACCCCTCAAAAAAGAAAGAAGGTGTCCAGAGTTTGGGACCATTTTGAAAAAATTGAGGGGACAAATAAAGTTAAATGCAAATATGGCCATGATCTGATAGGGTAGATGGACTAATTTCGCAGCCCACCACCCTATACAAATCTGTGTTAAACATGAAAAAATAATCAATTCGAGAGTAGACATGATGAGCAGATGAGTAATGTGTATAATCTCGGTTAATCGGGTTCCTACTTCGCCATACATCTACAATTCCCATTTCATTCATAAGTGTATTAATTTTCTTTGCAATGTTTCTTGCTTCAGATTTCCCATTTGATGAATCCAATTTTGGGTTTAGTCTAATATTGAAGTCCCCTCCACAAATCAATGTCCCTTTACTGTTAGTTATCATTATATCAAATATTTGTTTATAAAAGATCCAGTCGCTTTCAGGTGGTACATACACATTAAAAAGGCTTATCAAGTTACCTTCTATTTTACCAGTTATGTGAACAAACCTACCTTCTTTATCTTTATATTCTGTTACATGTTCGTAATTTATCACGCTGGATATCAGGATCGCAACCCCTCACCTTCTGCCAGACTCATGAGAAGAGAAGTAAATATGTTTAAATCCCAATTTGTTCAGTTTAGCATGCTCAGAATCACTGAGGTGTGTTTCTTGCAGGAAATCTATTTGAACATTATCTTTTTTTAGTTTCGATAGGATTTTTGTCCTCTTTATTGGGTTGAGAACACCATTAATATTAAATGACGCTATTTTTATTGGTCTATGCTCCATCTTTGAGTGCTCCCTTGTACATTCTCATCAAACTATTGTGCTCCCAAACTCCCTCCAGAACCCGTGGTGGTATAAAAGAAAAAACAAGTAAAAAAACAAAAACATGTTTAAACCAAAACAAACTTTCTAACTTCCAATGTAGGGGTCTCTGAATTAGAGCCTGGTGAGCCTCAGTGATGGGCTCCAAAGGAGCAATCTCCCTCCAACATATGGAGGGAGAGGCCCTTTTCTGCATTGATTGTATGTTCAGGAAAAGAAACCCAACATGAACCTATTTAAATTCTAGTGTCTCTTTACCCTTAAATTTTGTCAACATTACAGCAGTCTGTTGAATTTGTTGTCCTTGGTGGTGTGATGTTGTGGTGGTGGGAGTGGTGGGGCGCATCAGTTTTCAGCCGGTGCGGGTGTTGGTCTCCTGAAGGCTCTGAGCTTCTCTTTGTAGCCTGTTCCGTTTCTTGTTGTGTGGGTGTCTTTCGCCGTCCGTCTACCTGCTTGTCTCAAAGTCAGTCGCTGTATCCTCAGTCGCTGTATCCGCTCCATCAGTGTCTCATGGCGTTTGATGACTGTCACGTTGTATCCTCTTCTTGACATGTCTTCGGTTGCCTCTTCAATGGTGTCATAAGTTTTGGTACCATCCTTGTATCTGACTCTCAGTCTAGCAGGGAAGAGGGTCTGAAATGGGATGTGATCTTCCTTCAGGGCCTTTCGAACCTCAGCAAACTGACGTCGTTTTTTTAGGATCAACGGTGGATAGTCATTATCCAGGTTAATGTGTTTTTCCTGCCATGTAAATCCTCTCCCCTGCCAGGCTTTTCGAAGCAGCGTCTCTTTAGTCACGAAGCTCAAGAACTTGACGATAATGGAACGTGGTGGCGCTTCGTCCGGTGGTTGCGGCCCAGCTGACCTGTGCGACCTTTCAATCGTAGTAGCTTTTCCACAAACACGACCATGGTCGGCGAGTCTGCCTCGGCACCTTCCAGAACTCCATAAATCCTCAGATTCTCACGCCGAGAGCGACCCTCCAAATCCAGCAGTTTACCTTCCATGTTTGCGTGTAGCTTTAGCGTTTCTGCTACCACTACTTCTGTGTTTTGGGCCCTTTCCTCCACTTTTCCGATTCGTCAGCTTCGTCCAATCTCTTGTTCGCCTTCAAAATATCTTCTTTGAGGATATCAAATTGTTCTTTGTTCTCTCGGCGAAAATCCCTTATTTTGTGCAAGATTATCTCCACATCCGTCATTTTCCCGTCGATAGTTTGCCTTATCACCGTCGTTGCCCGTTAGCTTGCACCATTAGCACTGTGTCGTTAATCTGCATTTATAGTTTCTCCCACACATTTCATACTTATTGGTACAACGGTACTTAACACACTGTACTGTAGGTGTGGCAACGCAAGCTTTTTGTTAATCAAAATCCCGTTTGGGCCTCTCTCCCTTCTCACCCTGCTTCGTCGCATTTGGGTCCACAATCACACCACAAACATAACAGCATCACTGTATGTGATGTTCTACAAATTGTGCATGCATTTGTTGTGTGTGTGTGTGTGTGTGTGTGTGTGTGTGTGTGTGTGTGTGTGTGTGTGTGTGTGTGTGTGTGGCTTGACTGATTAAAATTAAAGATTTCCCACTCACTTGAACATGTGATCGTGTGAACGTTATAACGTGAGGACTTAAAGGAATTCCAGCGATATGTCAACTGTGTCAGCCTGGACGAGACGTGTTGGCGGCTCCCATTGCAATACGTCGCTGTGCATCACATATTTTTTTAATCCACAAAAAGGCAACGGCAGAGGCAGATCCAGCTTGCTACATAAATATGACGTCCGTGGTCAGCAGGCGGGTGAGCGCGTTCTGGCTAACGTGGAAGTAGATACGTTTGTCAAAGGAACCGCGTCTGACCGCCCCCACCCCCCATCCCGATTACCATTGGCTAATTTTAGCTGTCAATCACAAATGTGAAAGGAAGTTACTTCATGTGACACCCAGCGACTCATTTTATTGGCTATGAGCAACTTCCTTGTCATTTGTCAACCTACGGGAGCCGCTGTGGTCCAAAAATGGCAAAATTGCCGTTTGCTACATTTTGTGTCAGAACAGATAAATATTTTACGGGACTTTAAATGTCTCGTACGGGACATAAAAATTTAGTCCAAAATATGGGAAGTCCCGGCTAAAACGGGACAGTTGGCAACCCTAGCTGAAAATAACCTCAGAACTTTTAGGCAGTTATTTGAGGGAAACATGATTAAAAGCTTTGCACAATTATGTAGCAAATTCAATCTAATGTCAAGGTATCATTATCGGTATCTAGTATCTACAAATTAGAAATTATATAATGACACATCAGGATTGGGTACATATTAGAAGGGAACCAACTCGTATAGAAAAGCATTTCAGTCAATTGATTGAGAATGAAAGTGTAATGAAAAAACAAGCATCTTTCATGTATAAGAAATTACTAATGGATATGTCAGATAACACTCAATACATAAAACAACAGTGGGAACTCGAATTGAATGTGACCTTGGATGATGATACTTGGGAAGATGTTTGTTCTGGTTGTCATAAGGGGGTAGGGGGTCAAATGTGGAAGGAATTTGACTGGAAAGCAAAAATAAGATTCTTTAGAACCCCATTAAAGTGCTCCGTGTATAAGCATGGGGTTACTGATAAATGTTGGAGGAATTGTGGTCTTGTGGCGAATCAGACCCACATCTTTTGGGACTGCAAGGTTTCTGGACTGGAGTAAGGGGAAAATTAGAAAATACTTAAAGTGACACTCCCCCTGGATCCTTTGATTTATTTGTTGGATATATTCTTGGATAACTTGTCTCATGACCAAAAATATGTGCTTCATCTCCTCCTAATGACTGCAAGAAAAATGATAACCATCAACTGGCTGAAACCTGAACCACCCACAGTTGCACAATGGTTGAAAAAAAAAAATCAAATAGATGTACGCTATGGAACAATTGACAGCACAGCTGCAGATGAGATTTCCTATTTTTGAAAGAAGATGGGGACCAATTCTGGACCTTGTTAGATAGGGTATTGATACCCTGGGTATGTGGAGGTCATTTTTGTTGTTGTTTTTCTTATTACTTGTATTTGCATGATACCAATTGTATGTAAAAGCCCTATCTCAGGATAATTATTGTTATGTTGTCAGTTTTGACAATAAAAGTTCAAAAAAAAAAAAAAAAAAGCTAAAGGCTACTGTATAATATAGCAATTGGCTCAGGCCCACTGGACCATTCCCCAGATACAAAAAATAAATAAATAATAAAAATAGAGAAATCGTGGGAGGGGGGCCCAATTTTTTATTTTTTTTTTTGCACTGGGGCCTTTCAGCTTGATGTTACACCACTGCCCTGAAGGCACACCATTGCTAAGAGGCTATCCTTCTGTATATTTCAGTCCATCATTGTTGTTTCCAATTTGATATCACATTTATGACTGTATGTGCATGTGGCCCCCTTTTTTCCCCCCCAGAGGTTAGACAGAGACCCAGACGACATCAGGAGGGAGATGGAGGTGCAGTTATCAATGTGGCACAAATTGACTCCAGGAACACAGGAAGAGGTGTGTACCAATGTATTCATAATGTTAATAAAGTTTGATGAAGATGTGCCATAGGCCAGCATTTACAGAAGAGATTGCCGTTTCTACTATTTGAAGATAAAGTACACTTTGAGTATGAGGAGTACTGCACATACAGATTTAGAAGAAAGTATGGGAATCCTTTGGAATTAGTTAAAAAAAAAAATCAAAAACAGTGATCTGATTATCACTAAGTTACACAGTCTGCTTAAACCACGGGTCTCAAACTCACATAACCTGTAGGCAGGATCTTGGTGCAGCATCAGGTATTCCGCAAAAAAAAAAAAAAAGATTTTCTCAAGCATCATTTTAAAATGTTTTTTTTTTTTTTTTTTAGCTTCAATGGGTTTCTTAAAAAGGCTGCTTTGCCATGTCTCGTGGAGTAATTTATACATTTGAGGTTGTATTTCTCGTGCATTGCCACTTTTTATGTGCAAATAAGGCTCGTGCACATATGCTCAACAATGAAATACTACATCCCCATTACCAACCTTTTTCTTCACTGCATGATTCGAAGAAGACATGATTTTTAAAAACTCATTCGGCCTACAGCTGGTTGTGCTTTCACAATAATATTTATTACGAAGAACAATCTTTAAGTTTATGAAGATCTTTGCAGGAGATTTGTCCGATCCTGAATCCAGCCCAGTTGAGATGTTGTGGTATGACCTCAAGAGAGCGATTCACACCAGACATTCTAAGAATGTTAACTGAACTGAAACGTTTTTGTAGTGAGGAATGGTAAAAAAAAAAAAAAAAAAAAAAAATCCTCCTTAACCACTGTGCAGGTCTGATGTGCAGAAACGGCAAATGATGATTGCAGCGCTTCCAAAGCAGGCTCAACCAGTAATAAAATACAGATTGACATGCTTTTTCTATTATGCACTGTGGCATCCATGTGTTAAGTAAAAACATGGAAATGTGTTGTTTGTATATTTAAAGGGATACTTTACTTATTTAGCCATTTTTGGCAGTCAAACATTAATATTTTGCCGATAATAATTTTGATGTTTTCATTATTTTTCATGTACAATTATTACCTTTAAAAACACATTTTGCAACTTGCTGTCGAATAAAATTGACTGACCAAACCTAAAAAAACAGGTGAACTGTGATTGGTTACCTGACCCCTTGTGATGTCATTTACAGTCAACAGCAAGTTCCAAAATGTGTTTTTAAAGGTACTAATTGTATGTGAAAATTAATGAAAGTATCAAATTAATAAAAAACCTTTTTATTGCTATAATGGGCTAAATAAAGTTTGCATGTTCTGCCCGTGCCCGCGTGGGTCTTCTCCGGGTACTCCGGTCTCCTCCCACATTCCAAAGACATGCCTGGCAGGTTAATTGGGCGCTCTGAATTGTCCCTAGGTGTGCTTGTGAGTGTGGATGGTTGTTCGTCTCTGTGTGCCCTGCGATTGGCTGGCAACCAGTCCAGAGTGTCCCCCGCCTACTGCCCCGAGCCAGCTGAGATAGGCGCCAGCACCCCCCGCGACCCTTGTGAGGAATACGCGGTCAAGAAAATGGATGGATGGATGGATGGATTGATGGATGGATGGATGGATGGATGGGCTAAATAAATGAAGTATCCCTTTAAACTGAGAGTGTGTAATATTTAGCGCCATCTAGTGATGATGTAATAATTCATTTAATAAGTTATATTACATCAATGTACATTTTTAATATAACCGTAGGTCTAGTAATGACTAATTATATTACATGGCTGGAGCTTCACCTTAACTCATCTGCTCCCAAATACGTTTTTATTTAATGTTTTAATTGTCCCAAAGACGAATTTCTAAGTTTTGTTGTTGTTGTTGTTTTTTAATGCTAGACCGTATGGTTTGATGCAGCCTCTCAACTGCAAAGAACGGTTGCAGAAATGGTAGTTATTACACAAACGGCCAGCAGGTGGAAGCAGAGCAAAGGAGATCAACCAGGGCCATGTAGAAAAAAAAAGCTAAATTACTTACAATTTTAAAAAATTTGTGAAAACTGATGAAACTTAGCTCTCTTCTAATTCTAATTGCTGCAAAACGGAAACAGATCGAAACATACTTTCCCTGATGAAAGAAGAGACTTTAATCTTTCTTTTGATAGGTTCCATGCTTTTTTAGCAATAGAATCCAGTAAAATAGCCGGGAGCGTACGTGATTGCTTCTGTGAAAATGGCTAGGAGTGAATGAGTTAAAAGAGTCTGACATGTTTCACCGCCATATTCCTGCTACGGCTCCCCAAAGGACAAGTTCACATAGTTACCCCTTGTGGTGCTTGGATCTCGTATCTGGCCCGTGGCCTGGAGGTGGTAGTCGCTGATTCCCGTGATTCGGGCTCCTGTCGCTTGTCACCTTCTGCTTTGCTCTCATAAAGTCAGCCTGACACTTTCACAACTTTTGGGCACGATTCTGTCGTGGCAAGTCGTGCCATTTTGGCGCACGAACTGGGAGGTTCCCGCACTGTTTCCGACTAGTTCACGACGAGTTCACAAATGCTTGACCATTTGTGTCCACATTGACACGAACTGGCACAAGGAGTTCACAGAAAGTGTGCGCATAGTTTACGCACTTTTCCCGCATTTGCATGATGAGTTCGCTCAATTCGGATGGTGTCGTGCCGACTTGGGCACGCCATTTAAAAAGGGTGGCTTCCCCAACGCAGTTGCGTCCCCGTCGGCTGTCGGGTTCCGAGGTGGCCGCGCTGGCACCGGCCGCGGCCCCGGGCTGGGACCAAGGTTGAGTGGAAGGGGGGGAGCGCATCCCGAGCCAGCCGGCCCACGACCTCGCAGCTCCGGGCCGCCGCGGTCGGAGCTCTCACGAGCGTCCGACTCATCCGCGGCCACGCAACCTCGGCCTCTCGTTCGAAGGCGCCTCCGCCCGTGCGGACTCGCTCACCCTCTCTCTCCGGTAATGAGTCCCTCTTTTTAGCCACTCCAGCCTATGGCTCCAACTAACTCCTGCTCTCTGCTCTTGTTAGCGTCTCCGGGTACATCGAGCTCGCTCAGTCTTTCAGCGTTGCTCGTCAGGCTTCACACCGGCTATGCTCGTTCTCTCACGCAAAATATTGGTGGTCGGGTTGCGAAGTGTGGTCTCTCTGAGCCACTGTAGTGCGCATGTTTTGAAATGCATGCGCTTCGGCTCCATTCTATGACATACATATTAAGTACCTCTACGTACGAAATTAATTGGTTCTGGAAGAAAGTTCTTAAGTAGAAATTTTTGTAAGTAGAGACGCATTTTCCATGTAAATGCCCTAATCCGTTCCAAGCATCCCAAAATTCAGATATAAATGTTTTATAAAGCATAAAAATTCATCAAAACATGTAACAAATACATGTTACAACAAGATTATTGCACAATAAATGAGAGTTGTGCATAATGTAAAAAACAAAGAATTGAGTAAAGAATAAAAATGATGCTCATTTACCTTTTTAACTGCTGTCCTCTTTGTTTTTTTTATTCATGTTTTCTGTGTTTTTGCCTGGTGTTTTGTAAAGAACTGATCCAATGATGTTCGTTTTTTTTAACAATCTTGATTTTTTTTTTTTTTTTTTATATTTATCGCTCACGCTTACATCATGTAAGCCGCACATCATCTCCCGAAGGCAAGTGACGGTTCCACTCCTCCACCGGAACCCTTGTGTTTTTGTTTTTTTTTTAGTTTTTTTGTTTGTTTGTTTTTTAATAATCTTTTGAAAATGTCCAAGGCAAACAGCATCATAATGAGCAATCGCCCGAATGGTGAACACTTTTTCTGGGTGATTCTTAATTCTTTTCTCAATAAATTCCGAAACTTGATGGAAACTTCAGGTACGATGGCGAGGCATCTTTTTCCAAAAAAGGCCCGTCTCGTCGCAATTAAAAACTTACTGTGCAACGTATCCTTCATCAATCACCAATTGTTTGAATTTTTGCACAAATTCGTCAGCCGTTAGTTAATACATTTACGTAAAACTATCTAAACACCTCATGGCCGGAGGGGCGAATGATGACGACGCTACATAGACACATTCTATTCTGTAACTATGGTCACATACGGTACAGGTCCCTCTTAGCCAATGAGATGCCAGGAAGATGCCAGTAATAGCCAATGGCAGAACAGCTGTAAGTATGTTGCGTTCAGGAAACTCTGGGAGCTGCGAGTAGCAGCCCATACTGTAGTTTTACCTTTCGTATCCTGAAACATCTTTCGTAACAAGAGGTAATAATTTCCTGTTGAGGAGTTTCGTAACTTGAAAATTTCGTATGAAGGGACGTTCGTAAGTAGAGGTACCACTGTAGCGACATCTAGTGGTCTCACACACACACACACACACGCACACACACACACACACACACACACACACACACACACACACACCCACACTGTCACTTTAAGAAAACTGTATTTGTTTATTGTTCTGACTTGAAGAAGATCAGATAACGTTTTGTACAGAAATCCAGGTAATTCCAGAGGGTCTACATGCTGTTCCTTGCATTTATTAACAAGTTTGAATTATTTTTGAATTTGATTGAATACCTTTGTGACCCAGGAGTGTGCAGCAACATCCATGTGGCACCAGTACCAGACAATGACCTACCTGCTATCCCAACAACTTTCAGAGGAGCTCCGCCTTATTTTGGAGCCCACGGAAGCTGCAAAGCTCAAGTTGGTATCACCATAACTTACTGCAGACTTTACTTTAACAGAGTCTGTTAAACTAACAAAAGAGTTGTCATATCTGCATGTCATAGATTGTGTTGGAGCAGTGCTGATAATCGGAATATTGCTGTAGCGTTAAATTCACTTTGTTCGTTCTTTGATCGTTTTTCATCTTCTACTATTCTGCAGAGGTGATTACCGCACAGGAAAACGCCTTAACATGAGAAAAGTGATACCATACATCGCCAGTCAGTTCCGCAAGGACAAGATCTGGTTAAGGAGGACCAAGCTCAGCAAAAGAAATTACCAGATCTGCCTGGCTGTGGATGACTCCTCCAGTATGGTAGACAACCATTCCAAACAAGTAAGTCCTGCTGTTCAGCGTTTGCACAGTTTCCTTCAGTTTATCCGGTGAAAAAGTGTTCCTAGAACAGCCGAGAGAACTATGGTTGATCTAAGGCAGGGGTGTCAAACATACGGCCCGCGGGCTGGATCATGCCCGCAAATGGGTTTAATCCGGTCCGCGAGATGATTTTGGAATGTCGGACTGATTAATCAGCCAGCCACAATCAAAACAGATAAATTTGTAATTTCACAAGCAGTCCTCAGATGAGCAATGCAACTTGTGTGGGGAATCGTCGTCCTTGATGTCATTATTTTACACACAACTTAAAGTTACGGTTTGGTTAAATTTGTTAAATACGACACAAATTAATTTACTGGTAACACAAATATAACAAGGATTAACGTCCTGATAACATCATTAACTGCGCCGCGGAATGCATTCTGGGAACAATATATATGAAAAACACGTTCGTGTTTTTCCGTGTAAAACACGTTTAACACGTCCGGAGCGTATACCGGCAAAGCTTTGCCACGTTCCATTTGCATTTGTTATTTTTCGGAACAATATGATTACAGTTGAGCTCCGTAATTTCGGGCTGGTCCACAAAAATATGCGTATAAATGACGGCAATCGTTTTTAAGTTATATACCGTTATTTTCCGGCCCACTTGATGATATATTTTCCTCCATGCTGAGCTAACATGAGTTTGACACCGCTGATCTAAGGTCAAGTCATTTTATAACTTTGCTCCGCAAGCTGAATTCTCGTGGTATTTGTGAGTTCACAAACTCCCGAGTTTACATCTTGTACTGCTGACTTTCACCGATCACTACACTTTATGTATGGCCGAATCACAAAGTGCTAATGTGTTTGGGGGTGGGATATGCATCTGTGACGAAACCAGGAAGTGCCGATGCAGGGGAAAACAAACAAACCGAACTTGGACGAATGGACGATACAATTAATGCGTTCATGTGTGATCACAGATCATTGTCGAGTCATTTTTGCTTATGTGCACTACTTTCTCCCAGCTGGCGTTTGAATCCCTGTCAGTGATTGTCAATGCTCTCACTCTACTGGAAGTTGGACAAGTGTCTGTTTACAGGTATCATCACTTCCTTGTACATCAAATTTTGTTTTTCAATCGGTCGTTTACAAATATCATACTGGGGTCAAAAAAAAAATGTCGTGATATTTGTGCAACCATCATGTGGAGCAGAAAACCCCACACCCCGAACAATATGATGAAACAACTGCAAAGAGAGAGCTCACAATTTTCTGCATGTATTTCATGTGAATGTAGGGCTGAGCGATATAGCCAAAAAATAAAATCTTGATTTTTCAGTCATTCAGGACGATTACGATTTTAATCTATTTTAATCTAATAAATCCAACAAACGTTTATTTAAAGGTTTCACTTATTCAAAAATAATTCCTGTGCAAAATGTTCAGACACCAGTAACGTATACTGATTCTAGATTAGTTTTAACATAAACTTAACATTCATAGTTTGCGCTTAAATGCCACAATTAAGTCATTGGTAGCTATTGTAAACATGTCTTGTTAACCACTCATCCAGCATTCTGCCACTTGTGCAAAATTACAAAAACATAAGAACAACAGCTTTTTCTAATACAGAAGACAAAATTTGATTTCACGATTTAACAAATTTTCAACGATTCGATTTTTTTTTAAATGACGATGTATCGAATTAATTCGATTTATTGCCCAGCCCAATGTGGATGTAATATTAACCCCCGCCCCCCACCCCCCATATAGTTTTGGTGAGCAGGTGCAGCTTCTCCACCCGTTCCAACAGCAATTCAATGATGATTCTGGAGCTCGGATCATCCGATTGTGTAAATTCCAACAGAAGAAGACCAGAATAGCTCAGGTGGGAATCCTACTCATGCTTTGCTATTATCGTTGTTGTTGTTGTTATGGGAGTGCTTTCATATGTTATTGAGATTCTTTATTAGGGCCCGAGCAGCGACCACTGCAAGGTCCCTGTTGTTCCTGAAAGAATTTCTCTTCTTTTTCTTTATTCTTCTTCTCCGCAAACAATCACATTTTTGAGACACCAATCGTGAACAAAAACTCACCAAACTTTACACACAGATTGGGCCTGGTGAAAATTTGGCCATTTTAAAGTCACCATACAGTGGTATGAAAAAGTATCTGAACCTTTTGGAATTTCTCACATTTCTGCATAAAATCACCATCAAACGTGATCTGATCTTTGTCAAAATCACACAGATGAAACAACAGTGTCTGCTTTAACTAAAACCACCCAAACATTCATAGGTTTTCATATTTTAATGAGGATAGCATGCAAACAATGACAGAAGGGGGAGGAATAAGTAACTGAACCCTCTGCCTAAGGATACTTAAAGAGCAATTGAAACCAATTTTTACCAAACAATTTAAGTCAGGTGTGTGCCCAATCACCGTGGTGGAGGGGTTTGCGTGTCCCAATGATCCTAGGACAGGGATGGGCAATCTCGGTCCTCGAGGGCCGGTGTCCCTGCAGGTTTTTGAGGTTTCCGTTTTCCAACACAAGCTGATTCCAATCAACGAGATCGTTATCCCTCTTATGCAGAGCTTGCTGATGAGCTGATCATATATCAGCTGTGTTGGAAAACGGAAGCCTCAAAAACCTGCAGGGACACCGGCCCTCGAGGACCGAGATTGCCCATCCCTGTCCTAGGAGCTATGTTGTCTGGGACTTTATGCCCCTGGCAGGGTCACCCATGGCAAACAGGTCCTAGGTGAGGGGCCAGACTAAGCACGGCTCAAAAACCCCTTATGATGTCCAAAATGATTGGAAACACGTTTCCCTTGCCCGGACGCGGGTCACCGGGGCCCCCTTCTGGAGCCAGACCTGGAGGCGGGGCTCGTTGGCGAGCGCCTGGTGGCCCGAAGAGGCAACGTGGGTCCCCCTTCCCATGGGCTCACCACCGGTGGGAGGGGCCAAAGGGGTCAGGTGCAGTGTAGGCTGGGTGGCAGCCAAGGGAGGAGACCTTGGCAGACCGACCCCCAGCTACAGAAGCTGGCTCTTGGGACATGTAATGTCACCTCTCTGGCAGGGAAGGAGCCCGAGCTGGTGTGTGAGGCAGAGAAGTTCCGACTAGACATAGTCGGACTCTCCTCCACAAACGGCTTGGGCTCTGGTACCAGTCCTCTCGAGAGGGGTTGGACTCTCTTCCACTCTGGAGTTGACCATTGTGAGAGGCACAGAGCACGTGTGGGCATACTTATTGCCCCCTGGCTCGGCGCCTGGACGTTGGGGTTTACCCCGGTAGACGAAAGGGTAGCCTCCCTCCGCCTTCGGGTGGGGGGACGGCTCCTGACTGTTGTTTGTGCATATGCACCAAACAGCAGTTCAGAGTACCCACCCTTTTTGGAGTCCTTAGAGGGTGTGCTGGAGAGCGCTCCCCCTGGGGACTCCCTCGTCTTGCTGGGGGACTTCAACGCTCACGTGGGCAATGACAGTGAGACCTGGAGAGACGTGATTGGGAGGAACGGCCCCCCCCCCCCCCCGATCAGAACCCGAGCGGTGTTCTGTTATTGGACTTCTGTGCTCGTCACGGACTGTCCATAACGGACACCATGTTCAAACATAAGGGTGTCCATATGTGCACTTGGGAACAGGACACCCTCGGGCGCAGTTCGATGATCGACTTTGTAGTCGTGTCATCGGATTTGCGGCCGCATGTTTTGGACACTCGGGTGAAGAGAGGGGCAGAGCTGTCAACTGATCACCACCTGGTGGTGTGTTGGCTCCGTTGGTGGGGGAAGATGCCGGTCCGACCTGGCAGAACTAAACGTATTGTCAGGGTCTGCTGGGAACATCTGGCGGAATCCCCTGTCAGAAAGGTTTTCAACACCCACCTCCGGCAGAGCTTCTCCCTTTTCCCGGGGGGAGGCGGGGGACATAGAGTCCGAATGGGCCATGTTCCACGCCGATCAGAGCTGTGGCCGTAAGGTGGTCGGTGCCTGTCGCGGCGGCAATCCTTGAACCTGCTGGTATACACCAGCGGTAAGGGATGCCGTCAAGCTGAAGGAGGAGTCCTATCGGGCCTTTTTGGACTCCGGAAGCAGCTGATGGGTACCGGCTGGCCAAGCGGAACCCGGCTTCGTTGGTTGCTGAAGCAAAAACTCGGACATGGGAGGAGTTCGGTGAGGCCATGGAAAATGACTTCAGGACGGCTTCGAGGAAATTCTGGTCCACCATCCGCCGTCTCAGGAAGGGAAAGCAGTGCACCATTAACATGTGTATAGTGGCGATGGGGTGCGGCTGACCTCGACTCGGGACGTCGTGAATCGGTAGGGGGAATACTTCGAAGACTTCCTCAATTCCACCAACACGTCTTCCTATGAGGAAGCAGAGTCTGGGGAATCTGAGGTGGACTCTCCTATCTCTGGGGTCGAAGTCACTGAGGTGGTTGGAAAGCTCCTCGGTGGCAGGGCCCCGGGGGTCGATGAGATCCGCCCGGAGTTCCTCAAGACCCTGGATGTTGTGGGGCTGTCATGGTTGACACGCCTTTACAACATCGCGTAGACATCGGGGACAGTGCCTCTGGATTGGCAGACCGGAGTGGTGGTCCCCCTTTTTAAGAAGGGGGACCGGAGGGTGTGTTCCAACTATAGAGAGATCACACTCCTCAGCCTGCCTGGTAAGGTCTATTAAGGGGTGCTGGAGAAGAGGGTCCGTCGGGAAGTCGAATCTCGGATTCAGGAGGAGCAGTGTGGTTTTCGTCCTGGCCGTGGAACAGGACTCTGTCTCGGTCCGTCGTGGTGAAGAAAGAGCTGAGCCAATAGGCAAAGCTCTCGATTTACCCGTCGATCTACGTTCCAACCCACACCCATGGTCACAAGCTGTGTGGGTCATGACCGAAAGAACAATATCCCGGATACAAGCGGCCGAAATGAGTTTCCTCCGCAGGGTGTCCGGGCTCTCCCTTAGAGATAGGGTGAGAAGTTCGGTCATCCGGGAGGGACTCAGAGTCGAGCCGCTGCTCCTCCGCGTTGAGAGGAGCCAGCTGAGGTGGCTCGGGCATCTGGTTCGGATGCCTCCTGGTCGCCTCCCTGGGGATGTGTTCCGGGCATGTCCCACCAGCAGGAGGCCCCGGGGTCGACCCAGGACACGCTGGAGAGACGATGTCTCTCGGCTGGCCTGGGAACGCCTTGGGATCCCGCCAGAGGAGCTGGTTGAAGTGGCTGGGGAGAGGGAGGTCTGGGTTTCCCTCCTAAAGCTGCTGCCCCCGCGACCCGACCTCGGATAAGCGGTCGAGGATGGATGGATGGATGGATGGATGGAAGTATAAATAAAATAACTATGGGTGTCAAAATTATCGCAAGTTACTTATTGTTTAAAATTACACAGCTCTTAATTTGAAAAGAACACATCGATCTTTTCTGGTTCCTATGCAGCAAATATTTGTCCTTTTTTTGGTGCACATCCTATTGAACTTAACAAAATAAAAGCATTCAGTGAATGTATATATTTGTGGTGACTGTGTTTTATTTTACGGTTTTAAAAATTGCATAATTTTTTAAAAATTACATAATTTCACAAGTTACTTGATGTTAAAAATTAGGCAGCTCCGCACTGAGCTGTCACTATTGTCTTACAAATGCAATTATCCCATGTTGTAGTGACAGAAAAATGGCCAACACAAATCATTACATTACATATTGTATTTTTGGACTTTTTTTTTTTTTTTTATTGAATTGTTAAAGTAAAACCATATTTAAATTAGGTGGGGAATGTATATTTTATTGTAAATTTAGATATAAATCGAGATACAAATACTTCATACAGGAAGGCCGAAGCCTGGACTCAGTCGTCCTAATCATCCACTCCAAAATGTATTTCAGCTTTTGCCCTGAGGCCCGTTTGGTTTAGGTCTCCCAGAAGGAGGAACAAAACCGCTTCAGGTTTTATTTATTCCAAGAGCAATTTATTGACTTAATGGCAACTAGCTCATAAGTTGCTCATGATCTTAATTATTGCTCATTTGCACATCTGCATGGTGCATTTTTTTTTTTTTTTTAATAATTGAAAATAATTGTCTATAGTCTTAGCTCTAGACTAGACCAAACATGTATTTTTTATTTTAAGATTATAGCTTCTTTTATTTTGTCTTTGTCAGTAATTTCCCTTTTGTGACAAAAAAAGATTCCGATTCAGTTTTGAGCCACTCAGTATTGTAAAACTGTCTGACTCCTTCTTCAATATATTTTTGACTTTAAAATAAATAACACTGATTTATTGTTCATTGTTTATGAAGCAATGAGTTGAAATCCTCTTTCAAGATTCACCAGACACATTCAGTGTATTTGCACTCGGGCTGGGTCTAAAATATCGATATATCAATATCGAATAAATATTTCTTTTCATAGCCTAATATCGATTTATAAAACCATGAATTGATACTTTTAGTATTTTTTTTTACCCTGTAAATTAATGTGCCAAATGGGGCCCGACTGATTAATAATCGGCCAATTATTGGCCTTCAATCATCAGTCAAAACAATCGGACAGTTGAGCTAAATGGCTGATTATTTTCCCCTTAAAACGTTATCAAAGAAAGCCGAAGTTTCCGACACTATGAAAGTACCCTGAATGCACCATTTTCCTTGTGTAGCATTAGCAACTAGCAAGTGTGTAGCGCATGTTATTCTATTGTCACAAGGTATCCTTTAAGCTGTTTGACACCGCACTTGGAATTAACTCTAAGACTAAATACACAATGTTAAGAATTACATCCACTCTTATATTTAAATAGAAAATATGTTTCGTTTTTAAAACATCGCTAGCCTAGCGCAAACAGGAAGTTAGCAAATGCTAACGGGAAGTTCGCATCAACTTCGGGAGTGTTTTTCCTCCAAACAACGAATCGAATCGGGCCCTTCTGGATCTAATCGAATCGATTTTGGAAATCTGAATCGATACCCAGCCCTAATTTGCACATAGTATCAACATTGGATCGGTATCAGCTAAAAAAATAAAAAATAAAAAAATAATAGAAGTCACGAATAGCTCAAAAAGGTAATCAAAGTATGACGACCCAAATGAAAAATGCGTATTTCATTTATTTTGTGCCTCCTTTTTAGTTCCTAGAGAGTGCCGCCAAGATGTTTCTTGCAGCACGAGAGCAGATTTTAAGATCGACAAGTTCAGGTAATTACTCGCACATCCATCCATTTTCTATACATGTCATGAGATGACTGGACTGGCACTCAGACTTAATGTTAGTGTCATTTGGTGCCAAATCTTAACATAAGACTAAAATAGCTCATCGCTGAGCCGTCAATATATGGTAATGGAGGGTATTGAAATGATGAAGAGTTTTTCGACTCAACATAGCACAACCATGATGGCATTTTTCTGTTTTGTCACATTATGGACAGCATGGGACTCGATAAAACGGCATTGTCTTGCATTGACATTCTGACAGTTTACTGGTAACAACTGTTTTTGAAACTGGTGCATTTGAAGGGTGTCCAAACTACGGCCCGCCGTCCACTTTTCAGTGGCCCGCGGCATATGCTAAAAAAATGACTCAGTTCAAATAAATGAACAAACAAAAAAATGTTTGGAGATCAGAGTAAGAAGGGAGGGTGTCGAAAAACACAGGTGTCATTTAAGGTTATTTTAGTTAACTCAAACTCACGAAATAACTAAAACTAAAATTCAAAAAATGTTATTAATAAAATAAAAACAAAAATGCTTGTTAAAAAAATTAAAACTAACTGAAACTACATTTTATGTTTTTAAAACTAACTACAATTATTGCAAAAATGTCCTTTTTGTCTTTGGTGTGATTTGTAGTAGATTTATTTTGATATCAACCGAAATAATGACGTTTGAAAGTATGTCACACAGAAGTGACGTCATCTAGCAACAGCCAATAGAGAAGCACCTTCAGATGACGTCGCTCCCATGGTTTTTTAAATATTGTGCAAGAGTAATACACATTTTTTAAAACTAATACTGAAACTAACTAAAACTAAGCATTTATTAAATAACTAAAACTAATCACCCTCAAAACTAATTAAAACTAACTAAATTTAAAAAACAAAACTTAAAACGAAATAAAAACTAAAATGAAAAATTCCAAAACTATAATAACCCTACTGCCATATTACAAATAAATTGGTTATATACTGTAGCATTTTTCTAAATACAAATAAATTATTTCTACAATTCTTAGGACTAAACACAATTTCTCTTCTTATGTGGCCCTTGCGTCCATCTGATTTTCTATTATGTGGCCCTCAAATGAAAGATTTTGGACACCCCTGGTATATAGGCTGTGTTGGCAAGTCACAAACAGGAAGTGGTCATGCGACTATTTTCCCCACTCAAATTACAATCACAAACAGCACAAATCTCAGTAAGTTTGTTTATTTTATCTCTGCAGTATGTTTGCAATATTAGACGCGGTGACATTTGGGTAATTGTAAAATCACAGTGTCTCTCGCATCCTGTGCCTTGAACCTGATGACGGCTGCTGCCCTTTAACATTCCTTCACAGAAACGGCCCAGTTACTGATCATCGTATCCGACGGACGGGGATTGTTCCTGGAGGGTAAAGAGCGAGTGAAGGCAGCAATACAAGCAACACGCAGTGCGAGTGTGTTCCTAATTTTTGTGGTACTTGACAATCCGAACTCCCGGGTAAGTTTATTACTTTGGTCAATATCATATATTTGTGTATCATTTTTTTCTTGCACAGTTGCAACACAGATTTATACTGTTTTTGGGTCTGCCTATTTCTGAATACATTGCTGCTTTGAGATATGAGTTTAATTAATTCCATGACCATGCTCATAACACAAAATACTCATGTTTCCCCTTGGAAATGCTATTAATTCATTCCAGTCTATCATGGTACTATGCTCTCTTTGTGTCTACAATATATATCAGGGGTGTCAAATTCATGTTTGCTCAGGGGCCACATTGAGGAAAATATATTACCAAGTGGGCCACATCGTGAAAATAACGGTTTATAACTTAAAAACGAGTGCCGTCATTTATACGCAGATTTTCGCTATTTGTGGGCCGGCCCTAAATTATGGAGCTTAACTGTAATCATATTGTTCCAAAAAAATAACACGGACACAAATGGAATGCAGCAACATTTTGCCTGTACAAGTTCCGGACATGTTAAATCTGTTTTGCATATATAATGTTCCTAGAATGCATTGCCTGGTGCAGTTAACTCATTCACTCACTCCTAGCACATTTTTCGCGGTTTTACTGGATATTGACTGATTTTGCAAGGGTAAAAAAAAAAAACATGGAACCTACCAAAACAAAAGATGAGTCTCTTCTTTTATCAGGAAAAAAAAAGGATATTTCTATCTGTTTCCATTTTGCAGCAATTGGCATTAGAATCTAGCAAAGTTTCATCAATATTCACAAATCTGTTTAAAACAGTGGGGAAAAAGAGCTTTTTGCAACATGGCCCAGGTTGATCTCTTATACTCTGCTGCCACCTGCTGGCCGTCTTTGTAATAACTACCATTGCTTGACATTCTCTTCAGTTCAGAGGCTGCATCAAAGCCTCCTATATGCTCGAGCATAAAAAAACAAAAACATATAAATATGTCTTTGGGAGCATGGTAATATTTAAAATAGATGTATTTATGCGTTTTTGGGAGCAAATGAGTTAATGACATAAGGACGCTAATCCTTGTTTACTGATAAGTGAATTTGTGTTGTATTTAACACGTTTATGTCGGTCTATGATTTAAAATAATAATAATAATAATAATAATGATAATAATAATTAAACAAACCATAACTTTAAGTTGTGTGTAAAATGACGACATCCAGGAGGATTCCCCGTACAAGTTGCATTGCTCATCTGAAGACTGTTTGTGAAATTAAAAACGTGTATGTTTTGATTGTGGATGGCTGATTAATTAGTCCAGCATTATAATTATTTTTTGTTTTTTTACTTTACAAATCATCTTGCGGCCCGGATTAAACCCCTGTGTGGGCCTGATCCGGCCCGCGGACCGTATGTTTGACACCCCTGGTATATACCCTCCAATAAGTATTAAGAGAATTGAGGCAAGGGGTGGATAAAAGTATCCATGCGTCAGTGCATTGCAATAGTTCCCTTCACAGTCAAGGTTATTTTAGTTAACGAAAACTAATGAAAAAAACTCAAACTGAAATTAAAAAAACAATTTTGTTAATGAAATAAAATAAAAAACTAGAGCTGCGAGCAGCTATAAAGGACCCTCGCAGCCCGTGCCACGTTGGGGTACTTGCACGTTGGGGGACTGTCACGTTGGGGTACTGTCACAATGGAAGCAGAATTTCTTTGAAAATGGCATGATAAACCTTTACATGTGGATTTTCTTTGCCAGGTGTCATGAATGTGTCAAGCTCAATGGGTTTTGGTGAATGTTAAGATCTGCAAAAATCAGCATCCTTTTTTATTTTTTGGCAATAAGTTGCCCTGATTGGTATTTTTTGTAAAAGTATATATTCCCATCATCGCTCGTACTCATTGCACAATGTTGTTTTTATTGTGCATAGAGGCTATCAAAATTAAATCAAACTAAATGCACAAGTGTGAATGTTTGGATAGGTCTGATGCCAATGAACATTTTGAGTGGTGGAAACTAAAAGAATATTTATAATTTATTTATTTATTTATTTATTACTTATAATACTTAGTTATCACACTTACAATGAGTTTACAATTTTTGTAAAAATACCGTAAGTGAGGCTTTTTTTTTTTTTTTTTTGCCTCAAGCACTAGGTGGTGCTGTATTTATAACTGAATTTTGTCATAGAGATACCTTCAGGCATTGACTATAAATATACATTTCAAGTATGGGATTTTTTGGAGCATGTACCTGAGAGTTATTGAGCATATCCTTCATTCACGATATTGCTTTTAATGTCCATAGAGGCTATCAAAAATCAATAAAACTAAATAACAAAAATATGTATGTTTGGTTAGGTCTGATGCCAGTGAACATTTTGAGTGGTGGAAAGTAAAAGAATATTCATAAATGACTTATCACACTGAGAATGAGTTTACAATTTTTGTAAAAATACCGTAAGTGGGGTATTTTTTTTTTCATGCCTCAAGGGCTAGGTGGCGCTGCATATATAACTGAATGTTGTCATTTAGATAGCTTCAGGGCTTGACTATAAACATACATGTCAAGTTTGGGATTTTTTGGAGCATGTACCGGAGAGTTTTTAAGCATATCCTTCATTCACGTTATTGCTTTTAAAGTCCATAGAGGCTATCAAAAATCAATAAAACTAAATAACAAAAATATGTATGTTTGGTTAGGTCTGATGCCAGTGAACATTTTGAGTGGTGGAAAGTACAAGAATATTCATAAATGACTTTGTTATAACTCGGGGTGGGAATCTCTGACATTAGGCCGATTCAATATGTATCTCGATACACAGGTTGCGATTCGATTGACAAACGATTATCTTTCAGAACAGAACGGTTCGATTAAGTTTGGGAACGATACAATTTTAGATTCGATACGATTCATTTCAATATTCAAAACTTATAGTGACATTTGTTGCTTGTAAACATTAATCTTAAAACACCACAAATTTTTACAGTATCTACAAATGTGTTAAAAAAGAACAACAACAAAATTGTCTTCTATATTTGTATATATTGAATCAATTATTTAAATAGACCGCAACAAACGGCTGGGCGATATGACTGAAAAATGTTTAAATATTTATTAGTCGTTATTGACAGTTATAATTGTTTTTTTGTATTTGGTTTTTTTTCTTCAAAATACATGAAAATAAAAGTCTAATTTGAATATTTCATATGACATAGTTAGAGGCTTGAATAAGATTAGAAGTCATGAAAACAGAATTTATTTTGCATGCCCAGTTTTTACACAATGGTAGTTTTCTGAAGTGAACAAAATTCTTGTGATTTTGTCCAAAAAATGGCTTTTCCTTTGAAGTGTCATAACTAAGTCATTTATGAATATTTTTTCAATTTCAACCACTCAAAATGTTCAGTGGCACTAGACCTATCTATACATATATGGTTTATTTATTTATTTATTTATTTTCAATGCCCCCTATGGACAATAATAGCAGTAGTTTTTTAATAGCAAGACTAATTATGCTGTACATATATAGAAAATAAAAGTCTAATTTGAATATTTCATATGACATAGTTAGAGGCTTGAATAAGATTAGAAGTCATGAAAACAGAATTTATTTTGCATGCCCAGTTTTTACACAATGGTAGTTTTCTCAACAGAACTAAATTCTTGTGATTTTGTCCAAAATATGTCTTTTCCTTTGAAGTGTCATAACTAAGTCATTTATGAATATTTTTTCAATTCCAACCACTCAAAATGTTCAGTGGCATCATACCTGTCTAAATACTGTCTAAATGACCATCGGCCCGAAAACGAGACGAGCTGTTCATCTATGCAGATATCCCTCCTTAGATTGTACATTTTGGGAAGGAGGTCAAGCCACATATTCCAAATGTCACTGATAGGGGACAGTTTATTTAGCTGGCGACGGTGTGGCCTGAGGAGCCTGTCATCAAATCTAATTGCCCGATTTATTTGGCAGAAACGTCCATGTGCCATAGCTTTGGAAAATATGGGGCGTCCACTATCATTTTTCCACAAGCTTTTCGTTGCCTCGTGTTTTGATTTGTACACCCCTGCCAGGATCACCAGCCCCAAATAAGCATGTAGCTCCTCAACAGTCAGTAGCCTCCAAGCAGTGACTGACCTGCATCCTTGGAGGTTAGTCATTTCCAAAATACATTGCAGGATGGCCTCAGTGAAAAACAAATCTAATGCAGTTTCAGGGGTGCTGATCCTGGCTGTTGCATAGTGTTGGCCCTGGGGTCGGAATGGGTGAGGGGACATAATGGCCGGCCACCTCGTGTGTAGAAGACCACATTATTTGTTTATTTTTTGAGAGCCACTCAGTATTTTCATCCTCTGCCTCACAGTCGCGTTCATCTGCGCCCCCCTCCACGTTCTCGCTCTCACCTCCGCCATCATCTTCTTCCACTTCCCAGTCATCGTCATCATCATCATCGTATTCCAAGTCGTCATCCACGTCCTCCTCCGACGTGCAAGGTCCAGCAGCGCTTTCGTTAACCTCCGAGTTCTCCGAAGAAGTTTCCAAATTGAATTCTTCCTCCGAATCGCTACTTTTCAATACAAGTTGAATCGCGTCCTCCAACGAAATTTTTCGAGCCATCGCAACCAGTTGTGTTTGAAAAAAAAAAATGCAAATGAGTGATCGTTGCGAGAAAAGCGACCCCAAACCTCCACAACCAATGGGAGGAAAGAAATTCAAACGCCCAACGGGGAGGAGTTGAATTTCAAACAAAAACAAACAACGAGTGCATCGATGTTGGACATCGCGGACATTGTTTGCATTTTGGGCAGCACCTTTGTATTGTGATGTGCATACGTGCAAATATGCATGCCCAAAATATACTAAAAGTGAACTCAGACACATCGACACCATATTTTTTGCATTGCCAACCGTTTTTAATCGCATGCATTTTGACGGCGCTGCAGCGTTAGCTTCGAAAGCAAATTCATTTATTGGCTTATGGCGCCCCCTCGTGGATTTTGAGTGTTAACACTCGCAAAACACAACTTCCTCTATTTTCAAGTTTTTGACTCGTCAAAGAAGCGATTGGATCAGTAATCACGGAAAATGCATTATAACACATCAGGTTTACAGCACATCAAATACAGTGATTTATAATGGGAGACAATGAGCCAAAAAATGGTATTATCACAAGAATTTGGTTTTAATCTCTGTCTCCCATTTGCAGTAACTTAGAAATTACAGCATGATGCCATTTTGAAGTTCTAAATGTTTTAAAAATCCTGGTGAAATGTTAACTCCATCGTGGTTTTTCCACCAAATGTTTTTCTTTGATGAAAAACAGAAAAGCCAGAAAATGGACATATAACGCCGAAGGGTAAATTTAAGATGAAAAAAGCTGGATTTGACAACAGCGGCAATTTGCCGGTCCAGTTTAAAGTCACTGTCCATCTCTAAATGCTTTTAAATCCAGGTTAAAAACTTTGTTTTTCTCATACCTTTGATTAGGGACTTTTAAACAGCTTAAACAACGATTTTTTTTTTATTAATTATTTTAAACTTCCTTATAATAGACTCAGATCTGACCTTCAGCAATCATATTAAATTCATCACTAAAACAGCCTTTTACCAGCTGAAAAACATATCCAGACTGAAGGACTGCATGCTTCAAGCAGACCAAGAGAAGCTTATCCATGCTTTTATCTCCAGCAGACTAGATTACTGTAACGGTCTTCTGACTGGACTCTCTCAAAAGAACATGAGACAATTGCAGCTCATTCAGAATGCTGCAGCTCGAGTTCTGACCAAAACAAAAAGATCAGAACATATTACTCCAGTACTTAAGGATTTACACTGGCTCCCTGTCAGCTGTAGAATCGATTTTAAAGTTCTGCTACTCGTCTATAAATCACTAAATGGTTTGGGTCCTGAATATATCCAAGAAATGCTGATTGAGTACAAGCCCAGCAGGGCTCTGAGATCTACAGACTTGGGCCAACTAGTGGAACCCAGAGTTCGAAGCAAACATGGAGAAGCTGCATTTAGCTATTATGCTGCACACAGATGGAATAGGCTACCAACAGAAGTGAAGTCAGCCCCGAGTGTAAATGCTTTCAAATCCAGGTTAAAAACTTTGCTCTTTTCTTATACCTTTGATTAGGGACTTTTAAACAGCTTTAATTAAGTGTTTTTTTTTTTTTTTTTTTTTTTTTATCATTTTAAACTTCCTTATGTTAAATTTTTTAAAGTTTGTTGAATAATGTTTTAAGATTGTTAGTTTGTAACCTATTTTCATTTATTTGTCTTCCTCTGAATGTTAACTACTGTTTCTTGATGCTTATGTGTTGTCTTTCCTCGTGTAAAGCACATTGAGTTGCCTTGTGTATGAAATGTGCTATACAAATAAACTTGCCTTGCCTTGCCTTGCCTTGCCTTATGCTAAATGTTTTAAAGTTGCTGAATAACGTGTTAATATTGTCATTGTATGTTCTTTTAGTAAATTTTGTAACCTATTTTTATTATTATTCTTCCTCTGAATGTTAAAGCAGCTCTATGTAAGATTTAAAATTTCAAATCTCTACTGCCACCTGTGGCCGAAAACAAACTGCATGCTCGTACACGCTGCGCGCACTCGTACGTGCACGACCTCAATACTGAAGACTGGGCTCTTCATATCCAATTAAACTATGTTTTCAGAGGTAAGAAGTTTTATAATGTTATACAAAGCTGGCCACTTCACGGAATGAGACTCTCGATCCCCACTAAACAATTGATGTCCACGGGACGTGCAGATCATATTGGTTTAGTCGGTCGAAGTCCAGTCCTGTGCTGTACTCCAAAACGATGTGCAAATTACGTCAATTAATTGGACCTCATTCCGATGTTAATATGCAGTTACATATTGTAGTCACCCCGCTCGACGGACGTCAACCTGATAGTCATTATTAGTGTATGTCGCCCCCAGGCTAGCATCATTGTGCATTAGCCAAAAGGTGGGCTGTCATTTATGGAAATTGACGATTGTGAAAAACATATAGACCCATTCACTACTTAGTGTGATATGGCCGTGAATGTTATCGCCATTCAGTAGTACCGTTCACATTCCGTTAGCATAATGTAGCTACAATAGGCTGTTTTCACGGAGGAAAATAAGGCGACATTTAGCCTGATTGAAACGCCGCGGAATGGAACGTCTGTTCTTCATAAAGTCATTCTGCTCTATTACATTCAACTTTGCCGCCCCTTTCACGCTAAATGTTGCCGTCCACCTCACTTTCACCCCAATAGTTACGACCGAGAAGTGATCGATCTTGAGGTTACTGCTATTTGAAAACAATACATTTTCTTCTAAATGTCAAGATACTCGCTTCTTACCTTTTCGAGTAGAAAGAAAGCCAGCTGTGAATCACTTTTCTAATCCAAGTCCGATCTCAACGCTCTCCACCGATGAAATGTCAAACCAATGTTCACTCTCGTTCTTGCCCGGCGTCGGTCACTATCAAGTTTAGATTTTTTTTTCTTTTCGTGGCACTTGACATTGTTTTCTTTTTTTTTTTTTAGCAGCAGCCTTCCGCGGAGTAACGGCGGGTGTCTGGGGCAGCGAAAATCTGTACTAGTTCCGTCTTCGCGCGACAGGAAACAACTGACGATGACGCGAATAACGTCACATCCCGCAGAGAGAGGGCGGGAAATTCGAAGGATTCGGACCGGACGCTTCCTAAATAATATTGGCCAGAGGCTTGTAGGAGTACCCATTGTGAACAGCGAAGATGTTGATCTACTAATTAGAATATGTTTCAGTCATAAATGGTCAAATAAAAAGGCTATTGTTAAGATATTTTTTTGGGAAATCCTACATAGAGTAGCTTTAACTATTGTGTTTGTTGATGCTTATGTGTTGTCTTTCCTTGTGTAAAGCACATTGAGTTGCCTTGTGTATAAAATGTGCCATCCAAATAAACTTGCCTTGCCTATATTTAGATTTTAGGTGGTGATTCTGGTTTGAGGATCAGATCCTGAGAAAACGTTGGCTTTAACCATTTTACCTAATATAAATAATAGGTTTAAATTTGGGATATTTTATATTAATACAATATCAATCATGTGATAATGTTAACATCAGTGGCAATTCATCCACGAAAGAATTACACTGATACATTCTGTGATGCTTTGATGCAGGATTCGATCCTGGACATCAAGGTGCCAATATTTAAAGGGCCAGGAGAACTACCAGAGATCCGCTCCTATATGGAGGAGTTTCCATTCCCCTTCTATGTCATCCTGCGAGATGTCAACGCCTTGCCAGAGACCCTGAGTGACGCACTCAGGCAGTGGTTTGAACTTGTTACAACTGCTGACCAGTGAGGGTGCCATTTTTGGAACAAATGAAATCAGACTGCATTACCTGTTAATGCATCACTATTTTGCTTATGATCATAAGTGAATTTCAGCTATAAATGTGTATTTTCATATGTCACTATCATGAAATGACAAATTCTACTATTTTACATTTACCATTTCATTTTTGTCTTTTTCCGCTGTTATATTTCATGTCTAAATTAACCATGATTGCTGCATGTTGGATGTGAAATATAAATGTGACAAATGTTTAGTGACTTGATGATTCTTGTGCTCTGTTTGTGTGTTAAGTGAGATAATTATGAACATCCTGTGAGCATAAAGTGAACTGTGGGATTATGTTAGTCACTTTACTAGATAGCATGAATGTGGATTTTCCCGTAGAGGGATGCGAAATCTGTGCCTTTGTAAAATAAATGTCATAGCACATAGCAGCTGTTACAATTTTAAGGAAATAACACTTTGCAATTTGAATTTGAAGCAAAGCTGCAAATTCATATCTGAGTGCTTGAAGACGGTTATACCAGTTGGTTGCACAAAAATGTGAGTTAAACTCACTCGAGTAGATTTTCTGCCAATGAAATGTACATTACTGCTTTTGTAACCTGCATACAGTCAAGTTTTTTATTTCTCATAAATTGGATGTGTTTCAATCGTGATATAAATGATTTTTAAAAATAAACTTACACAATTCTCACTGAGTGTTGTTTTTGAAGTCTCATGTCATTTTTCACCTGGAGTATTTGTTCTTAAAAACTCTTTTACTGCCAAACGTTATCCAAAAACACAACCCCTAGAGTGCCAGCCGATTTCGAGCATTTTCACTCATCTTTCAAGGCAAACAGAATATTGGGCACTATGACTACGTAAACATTTGCCTCGATGTGGCTGTACTACCTTTTTGTTTGGTAGATACAACCAGCTGGGCGCATTTTTCAAAAAAAATTTTGAAACTCCTCACGATAACGTGAGCACGGCCTGCTAATCAGCACGCGACTGCTACTAGCAGCATGGCTGGACGAATGATGCCTTCCATCTCGACCGATGAATACCACAAACTTCTTCAGAAGATGGCAGTGCTGGAGACAAGAATGCACCGCCTTGAAATGTTTGTGGAGGTGAATGGAAAATCGTGGAATGACACCGCACTGCCAATGTCTCCAAACGGTGGTCATGAGCATGCTAACAAACAGCTAGCTCCATCCACCGACCCTCTGTGGAATGTGCTGGGAGCAAAGCCAAAACTGAGGAATCGTCACCCAACAGCTGAACCTGACCGCCAACTAATGCCTGAGGAAACACGTCGGCCTGTGCAAAAGGCTACCTCAACCCCAAGAAATCAGTCTTGGACGTTGGTACCAGCAAGACAAAGGAAACCGTCTCTTGGCCGACGAAGACAAAATACTGATATCGAACTGAGAAACAGGTTTGCCGTGCTGTCAGCGAGCCAGCAAGCCTCGGGGGATCACAGAACCAGTCAAAGGTATGAAACCGGACCTTCTCAGCAAATGCGTTCAGCTACTGAGACACAAACACTGATAATAGGTGACAAAGCCTTGTTTGGTGTTAAATGTCTGTGCAGCAGAAAAAAACAAAAGTTCTGTGTTTTGCTAATGACATGGTGCTGGACATTTCTGAAAAAGTCGACAAGATTGCTACTGACTACCAAACTGTGAGATCGATTGTGATTCACAGGAGCATTCAATGTGTTGAAAAAACAGTCGGAGATACTGAAGCAAGACTTTATTACCCTTCTACACAATATGATATGCCTAAACGCAGAGGTTTTTCTGAGTGGTCCTCTGCCTACTGTCCGACCAGGTTATGAGCGTTTCAGTCGGATTATGTCACTCTCGAGATGGCTGAAAAGCATCTGTGCTTCTTACTCAGTGAACTTTATTGACAATTTTTCTATGTTTTGTGAATGTCGCCATCTTTTCCAACGCAATGGGATTTATCTCAATAAGCAGGGAGTCAGATTACTGACAGCCAACATCTTCCATAGCGTGCGTCAGTGGACGCTATGTTCCCAAAACAAAGGACATGAAACACAACAACCGATAAGAAGAGGATCTGGTGAGGCTGGCTCACTATCATGCACTCCCTACCCTTCAGAACAGATTGATTTGTCCTCATCTGCCCACACTACAAACACCGACCATCCAGCTCCCCTGCTCCCTAACGACACCTGCCAAACACCAGCACGACCACCACCACCAGTTTCACTACCAGATGCACCCCTGCGCTGTTCATCACCCCCAAGCGACACCGCCACTACCGGATTCACTGCTGGATGCACCCCCGCGCTGTGCACCGAACCCGAATGACCCGATGACTGACTCGCCAGCGACTGTCACCAATAGGTTGAGCAATCTGGTCAATCTCTCCATACAGCTAAATAAAAGTCTCTCCAGGCAGCTGCCTGCTGATGACGGTTCGCCCATGCTCCCCCCAAGACGCCACATTCAGCTATCTACTAATCGTCTGACTCCACCAAGCCTCAGCATACAGCTCCCCACCCGCCGACCTCCATCTTTGGCTATGGAGAATCTCAACTACAGCTCGGTCTGATATACTTTGGGTCCAGACTACATATACAACATAAAAAAGGTATGTTCCCATAATAAGTCAGGACCCAAGGAAGCTTGTAGCATTCCTGTGATTACAAGAAATAGAAAGTTGGCAAAAGAAATGAGAAGAAATAAGTAAGAAGCTACAAACCTAGTCAGTATAGCTTGTCAACCTCTGATTAAACCAGCGTCTCCGATTACCACTGTGAGACTAGCGCTACTAAGCTCAAGATCACTAGTTAAATCATTGTTGATTCATGACATTATTATGACATATGATCTTGACTTATTTCTCCTCAGTGAAACATGGCTAACAGAAGGTTCCTGCAACACTGTTCTCAATGAGGCAACACCAACAAATTTTAGTTTCATGAACAAATGTCGTAATGGCAAAAAAGGCGGTGGATTTGCTGCCATTTTTAAATCTCTATTTCAGTGTAAAGAAATTTCATTGGGAGGCTTTAATTCATTTGAATATCTTAGTCTTTTGGTAAAAGGTGAACCAAATATCGTCATTGTCATAATTTATAGACCTCCAAAACAAAAAGGCAGATTCATGGAGGAATTTGCGCCTAACAAGGGCAGCAAGAAAACCATCATCAACAGATAAAAGTCCTTACAGAACAACACGGAAGCAAGATCATAACGGGCGAGGCTAAACGTGTTCAAGGAACAGGATCAGGAAGTCGAGACTACAGTTGGGCAACAGGTGAGCAAAAAGAATAGTCCCACAAGTGACTCTGACTTCAGCTGCCTCTATATACACACACTCGAATTGTGAAGTGGTTGGAGGGGTGTCTCTCCTGGGACCCGTCCCCTGGTCAGGCTGCTACTGCAAGTAAAACAAAACAACCTGTTGTGAGCACCTCCTGACAGTACAGATCATGACAGAAAATGGCCAAATGAGTTAAGCATCCCTTTAACTCTTTTCCTGCCAAGAATGGTAATTCACGTTAACGGAAATCCCAACGAGTTCTGCTAATAAAGTTAATTGACAACTGTGAATTTTGTTTTTTTTTTTCCCAATGGGCACCGCAACGTCTTGTGCAGCTCTGGTTTCATGAATGAGTTGGAAAAAAAATTAAAAAAAACACCCACTAACTATGGCCAGCAGATGGCAGCATTGCACCTCTTTTCAATGGTCTCCCGTGAATCAAATTACATGAAAACATGGCGAATCTTAGGAGATACGTTTTCAAAGATGTCGCGAAAGAATGAAGCGTTTGTCACATTAAATCAAATTCACAGTACATCACAAAACAAAAAAATATTAGTGTCAAAGTCACTGTTGTGCAGAAAATATGTATCATTTCACAAAAAGCTTCCCCCCATTATAGCTTGGTGTCACTCAAATTACCTATTTTTAAATGGTGATTACTTAACTCATTTGCTCCCAATAACGTGTAAATAAGTTGTGGTGTTTTTTTTTTTTTTTAGTGTTGTAAGTGTCCCAAAGATGTATTTATACGTTTGATTTTTTTGTTTTGTTTGTTTGTTTTATGTTAGAGCATACAGAAGGCTTTGATGCGGCCTCTCAACTGCAAAGAACGATTGCAGAAATGGTAGTTATTACACAAATGGCCAGCAGGTGGCAGCAGAACAAATGAGAGCAACCAGGGCCATGTAGAAAAAAGGCTAAATTACAATGTTAAATAGATTTGTGAAAACTGATGAAACTTAGCTCTCTTCTAATGCTAATTGCTGCAAAATGGAAACAGATAGAAACATACTTTTTTTCTCCTAAATGAAAGTAGAGACTTTAATATTTCTTTTGATAGGTTCCATGCTTTTATAGCTATAGAACACAATATTCTGTGGGCCTTGCAAAATCAGTCAAAATCCAGTCAAACAGCCGGGAGCGAACGGGATTGCGAAATGTGAAAATGGCTGGGAGTCAATGAGTTAATCTGATTTTCTGTTTTATCATTGCAGTATAATTTGTCATTCAACTTTATGTAATGTAACATTTATTTCCCCATAATAAAGACAAGTTTTGACAATACCGCAAACACATAAAACGCATAAAATACATAAAGCCTCTCGTTTCCATATTGTTTAAAGAATTGATTGGAAACAACTTCCCAATATTTACCCTTATCGTTCCCATCCAAAAACAAAATCCATTCAAGCGGCCATTTTGCCATTTTCTGTTGACTGAAAAATGACTCAGGCAATGGTGAGCAGTGATTGGTCATTAATTGGTCATTACTTGAACCCTGAGCAACTTTTTCATTTGCAGCCAACAAGTGGCAAAATGGCCACCACTTGAGGACAAAAATACGGGTGGATTTTACTGCATAACTCATATTCAACAAATGCAATATTAGAATGCCGTAGAGTGCTCCAAATGAACATATTTCTAACCTTTCACATTTATGAGACTGAAACTATGGCTCCAAATTGCTGAACTGTGTTTATTACTGTTGAGATTGGTTTAAATGTGTTTCATCAATAAAGTATTCGAATCTCACTCGTGACTTGTCTTTGTTCTCCCTTTTGAACCACGGTTGCAAAAAAAAAAAAAAATTCTATAAATTTTATCATCCTCACATTGGCTTGTAGAGGAGTTGTTACCTATCCCAGGTGAATTGGAGCAAGACCTGGGGCCTCATTTATAAAGCTTGCGTACAATCAAACTGAGGCCAAAACTCTACGTACGAACACTTCTGCGCCAAAGGTGGTATTTATAGAAAACAAATTGAACGTGAAACTTTACACACTGCCACGTCAAGTCTGGACCTACCGTACGCAATCCGCACATTCTGGAGACATGGGAAAACAGCGACACAATCAGTTTAGTGGTGCATTTCTATTCCTCAAATGCCATGTATGCTGGATGTTGGTTCACATATATTAATGTTTGTTTTGCTCCAGAGTTGCTCTGATGTCACAAGCACGCAGTGGGGCAGAAAGCTGCATGCGAATGAACATTTTAAACGTTCGTTTTCTCTCATTGATCATCTATCTTGAAAAAGCCTCATGCAATAAATCATATTATTGACACCTATGTTGACACAAACTGCACGCATTACATCATCGCGCCATGCAAATATGCCCCAATAGTAACTTCACCCGCCCGCGCCGCGCAATTGCCATTAAAGGCTAAATAAAACTATATTGACACAAGACAATAAGGATTGAAAAAAAAAATAGCTACAAAAATAGTCTGGTGCAAGCATCTTTGCTATGGAGATAGGAGCAGAGATGGGGACTTGAGGCTGAGGCCGCCGTAGAGCCCGCACCGGCGAAGCGGCCAGGGGCTGCGGCGAAAGCGGCACAGGAGAAGAGGCCAGGGGCTGAAGCGGCAGTAGCGGCACAGGAGAAGAGGCCAGGGGCTGAAGCGGCACAGGCGAAGCATCCAGGGGCTGACGAGACCCTGAAGCCGATGGGGCGCCGGGACGGAGTCCTGAAGCCGGCGGGGTGCCGGGACGGGGTCCTGAAGCCGGCGGGGCGCCGGGACGGGGTCCTGAAGTCGGCACGGAGCGGGGACGTGGACTTGAGGCCTCCGCTGGGTCCGCGTTGGTGGGAGCATTCTGTCATGGGGGTGTGGTGGATGGACCCAAAAGCGGAGGAAACAGGCAGGAAAACAAACAGGAAGGACGATGTAAGAAACATTATTGATAATGAGGGTGAAGGACTGGACGGGACAGAAAGTGAGCAGACAGGGCTTGATGTGGAGACTGATCATGGCGGAGACTTGGCGTGGATGACTTGGAAGACTTGGCATGACGTGGATGACTTGGCAAGACTTGGAAGACTTGGCATGACGTGGAAGACTTGGCATGACTTGGAAGACTTGGAAGACTTGGCGTGACGTGGATGACTTGGCGTGACGTGGATGACTTGGAAAACTTGGCATGACGTGGAGCAGAGACTTGGCGTGGCGTGGTGCAGAGACTTGGCGTGGCGTGGTGCAGAGACTTGGCGTGGCGTTGTGCAGAGACTTGGCGTGGCGTGGTGCAGAGACTTGGCGTGGCGTGGTGCAGAGACTTGGCGTGGCGTGGTGCAGAGACTTGGCGTGGCGTGGTGCAGAGACTTGGCGTGGCGTGGTGCAGAGACTTGGCGTGGCGTGGTGCAGAGACTTGGCGTGGCGTGATGCTGAGACTTGGCGTGGCGTGATGCTGAGACTTGGCAGCTGAGACTTGGCGTGACGTGGATGACTTGGAAGACTTGGCGTGACGTGGATGACTTGGAAGACTTGGCGCGACGTGGATGACTTGGAAGACTTGGCGCGACGTGGATGACTTGGAAGACTTGGCGTGACGTGGTGCAGACACGGCGTGGTGCTGAGACTTGGCGTGGTGCTGAGACTTGGCAGACTTGGCAGTAGTGATGTCACAAATGGAACGGGAGTCGCGAGTCATGCCCCGCACAAAGGGGGCGTGGTTAAATGGAGCCCGTATCAAGGCCGTCTCTTTTTTTTCCTCATATCACGTGACCGAAGGCAAACGAGGCCCCGTTTTCAGCGATCACGTGACTGACTCACATCGTGAGTCGCGCTCCATAAATAGTCGCGGAAAACCCAGGAAGGGTCCGGCATGACCGTCTGACGTCACGTGAGTCTTGGATCATTGCTGCGCTACTGCTTAAGAATGGAGCCACCCAATACGCGAAGGACTTCACCAGTTTGGGAGCATTTCGAACAGATATCTCCCAACAAGGTATAAACAGACATCTGTACCAGTTGGTACTTCAGTTCCTTTGCACACCTGTTTGCACACCACAAAAATCAATAAAATACACCATTCCCTCGATCCAATGTGTGTCCCAGTTACACAAGCACATCAAGTAACTGAACATACAACTGACAAATATACGGACAATATTTAATGGACAAAACTTCCATTATTTTGTGCACAGATTTACTGATTTGTTGCCTGTGAACCACATAACATCTGCGTTACACCAAATGACCAGCAGCTGTCAGCACTACAAAATGAGCTATTAAATGAGGCCTCGAGTGATCAGCCTTTTGGCGAAGCAAATGGCCCAAAAGACTCGATACATTCACGGGGCTTCCTCCCACCATCACGACTTGGTAGACTTGGTAGACTTGGTAGACTTGGTAGACTTGGTAGACTTGGTAGACTTGGTAGACTTGGTAGACTTGGTAGACTTGGTAGACTTGGTAGACTTGGTAGACTTGGCAAAAAGACAACACTGTGATACACCATTCAAACATGCAGACAATGCTCCCACCAACCCGTGAGACAAACACCACTCCCTTATACCAACACTAATGACACTAACAGGACACACCTGGGAGACACAGCAGGCAGGGGGAACCAATCAGCAACACAGGGGGAAGGGAAGACACAAGCAGGTGGACAAGATTAACCATAACAAGACTGGGGAAAAACACAGGAACACCAGACAACCGAACCCTCACCAAAATAAAACAAAAACCCAACCCAAACCAAACCGAAACATGACACTTATGGATCTTCATCCAGAATCACGGCTGCATGGATCGCATTGTGAACGTTTATGACTGACACGCACATTTCTTTCTTGTACTTGCATGACAAAACCCTAGCTACGCAGCAAAGATGCACCAAGACTGTATTTTTCTAGTTATTTTTGTTTTTTATATGTATCCTTATTGTCTTGTGTCAATACAATATTTAGCCTTTAATGGCAATTGTGCGGCGGGCAGGTGAAGTTACAATAGACGCATATTGTTGCGCGCCGCGATGATGTAATGCGTGCAGTATGTGTCCACATTATGTCACTAATGTGATTTTGTGGGACTGACCTTTAATTTTGATTTGCTGTGCTTGCATGTTGGTGTGAATTGTTTAAATTAATGTAGTTTTTCTTTGATTTGTAAAAGTTTTAGTTGTGTTGTGTAAACTTTTTTTTTTTTCTTTAAGTAATTTGGGTCAGGACGCACCCTCTCCTCGGCCCCACTGAACATTGGCTGAACGCACCTGTTGCCTATCATGGCAATTACTTCAGTGAACATAAAAGGACAACCACCGCAGAGGCAGGTTGAACAAGAGGGACACGGCCCGCCGGCCGGCTATAGCCGGCTATAGCCGGGGCGAGGGTGCTGAGGTGTCAGTGAGCACGCGGGGAGAGGAGGAACGCCAGCCAGAAGCTTGCGGTGGCGGCGGAGCGCGCCGGTGCAGGCGCACAGGTGAAGGAGGAGCGGAGGTCCGAGAGCTTGCTGAGGCGGCGGGGCAAGACGACAGCTGGGGAGCTTTATAATAGGGATGGATAAAACGAGGCTTTCCGAAACAATGAACCACTTTCGAGACAATTTCACCTGGCTTCGCTAAAACGAAGCAGTGAGCACTGCTTCGAGGCATTTGACACACTGCAAGAGCTCCATCAGCTGGTCAAACTTGCGCACATGGAATTTTTAGAATCACTGTTTACAAAGCTCTTGCGATCATGTATGAGCCTCAGTATTTCATAAGTTCAATTAAGTTTCAGTAGATATCTATCTTTTTTAAACTGGGATTGTGTCTTTTTAGAGTGTTATTTACACAATTAAAGTTGAACTTTCAAGTCTGTGTGTTGTTTTTGTCTTTGGTTTTCGCAACAGTATTTTTAGAATCGGCTATTATTTATTTATACTTGGAAGAGAATAAAATAAATTGGAAAAAAAACAGAACAAAGAAATGATAAAAGCCTATCTCTCATGGGTTGAGGAACAACCTCGCGATCTGCAGCTCCAGCTGACTGTAGGAAAATTCCGACTGAACAGCGATATACTAATACACATTACTGACGTCAGGAGCTCCGTGGCTCATCATTTAGAGCAGCTGTCTCGCAAGCTGAAGGTCGTGAGTTCAAATTTTGACTATTATTATTATTATTATTTAATTATTTATTTTACTCTCTTCCAAGTGCAAATATTACTCTGAAATTGTCTATTTGGTCGCACTCTAAATAGATTCAAATTTACTCGACAGAATATAATGTGTAAGTGCGGTGTAGTGGACAGGGCTATTGTTTTTATTATATGGGATACGTACTTCCATAATCCTAAAATGGAGAAAATATTTGAGCCGAATGATCAAAACCTTTCCTAATTTTTGTATCAAGTAATTGGGGCTTTAATTACAGCAGGTAGGTTTGTCAAACACCGGGTTCATCTTTCCCGTGAAACAGCGTGAAGTCGCTGACACGTTTGTGGCGTTCGAGGCCTCGTTTGCAGTGGTCACCTGATTTTCGGCATGTCCGAAGCAGGTTTTTTTTTTTTGTCGGACCACTCCTTCGACACACATCCGCTACTTTTGCTCGAATCAGATTCGAGCAGGAAGGCTGGAGCGTAACATCTCTACTTTATACCCATCAAGGCCTGTTGGGCAAATGCTGGGCGGTTGGACGAGAGTCGCCCAGGCCCGGTGAGTTCCAACGCGCAGGGTGCGGGTGTTAAATTTACAGCATACTCCCCACTGGCAGTCCCTCCTCCTTCCCCACAGGAGTGCTGCTGTTGGCGTGCGGGTCCCAAGTTGCAGATGAAGAGTGGAATCTACCACCCCGAGTCCCGATTTCCTTATTCCTGCTCTAGGATGAACTTTTAATTTACATTTTGTTGCCTTGGTGACTTTTTATCCAACTTTTTATTTTATTTTCATCTGTTTAAATAAACTGAACTGTATTTTTTTCCAATCTCTTGGTTTTAGTCACTGCTCACCCCTGGGTTTTAACCTGCCATTTTAAAATTGGTTTCTAGTCCCTTCACTAGATAGCGTTGTCAATAAATTAACGTAGTAAATTATATTTGATTGTACTGCCCGGCCACAGATTTTCTGTTGTCGGCAGGATCCGGGATTGTGAGCAGTGTTTGAACCAGAGATTTGGGTTTGTTTGTAAAACGGTTTTGATATTTAAAAGAAAAAAATGATGATGCCAATTTATCCTGCGGCCCCTTGGGTGCCAAAATTTGATGGCCAAGATGGTGAAACTTTTTATTTCTCTTTTTTCTTGTTTTTTTTCTCTCCTTTTTTTTCTTTTATTTTTTTTTTATATTTCAACAAGTCTTCTTTTCACCATTCCCGGCATAAACCAAACTTGACTCCAAGTCCCAAACAAGCTGACAGCGTTGACAAGTCCACACACAAAAGATCCAATTGGTGACGAAGATAACTTTCATTCAGGACGAAACGGTGTAGCCATACTCAGCATAGCAGCAGATTCATGAATGAATGCGGACCAGCAATCCAAATGCATTCGCATCACTCCTCGTTTAGCGATCTCAAAACATCCTGGATTATCCGTAAATCAGTGCTTCAAACAAGAGAAGTTTTTTGTTGACAAAATATTGCGGCGTCTAGCTGTTAGCGACGCCACGGCAGGCTAAGACATGGGGAGTTAAAACCTTGCTGGCGCGCTCCATTTTCTTATAGCTTAATACAATTTCCCCGCTTCAATTTCCATCCACAACACTGCGATAATCACCAGCATGCACTTATTTTGCCAAACAACGTACCTTCAATAAGACCTCCACAGCCCCGAAGCGACGTTCTCCTGTTGTACTTCACGGTTCCAAGTTGATTCTTGTGCTTATTCCAATATCGATTATTTGATGCGCGTTGGTGCGCTTTGATGCGTTCAACAAAAAGTTCCTTCCCCAGCTCACCCCACCAAGTGATCAATGACAGACACCCACACCACAGGTGAGTCCACTTAATAACAAGACAGACCACTCCCACTGGTGAGTTGTGACACCGCCAATCATCGTGATAGTAAAACGTGTGGGTGGACGTTGATTACGTGTACAACACAAACACACAAACACCCACACCCACACAGGAAGAAACCACCAAATGGTACTATATGGCTCCTACAATCAGAAAGACCACATTGGTGTGCAGCAACTGGTAAACAGTTCGGAACTGACTTCAGAGCAAGCTGATAAACTGACTATCCTAATGTACAAATGGGAGAAAGTGTTTTCCAAACATGAGGAGGACTTTGGTTGGACAGATGCTGTTATGCACACTATCCCTACTGGTGATGCAGCCCCCATAAGGGAGCGATTTAGACCACTGCCACCACTCATGTACAAAGAAATGAGGTCATTGCTAGCGGACATGTTGGAACAAGGTGTAATCATAGAGAGCGCTAGTCCTTGGGCTGCACCCATTGTCATGGTTAGGAAAAAGGATGGGAGCTGGAGATTCTGTGTAGATGACAGAAAACTGAACTCTGTCACTCACAAAGATGCCTTCCCCCTTCCCCGAATTGAAGAGACACTCACTTCCCTCTCCAAGGCTGCATGGTTCTCCACATTGGATCTTTCGAGTGGCTATTGGCAAGTTTAAGTAGATCCCAAAGATGGAGAAAAGACTGCCTTTACTACATCTTTAGGCTTGTTCGAGTTCCAGCGCATGCCGTTCGGCCTCTGTAATGCTCCTGCAACATTC
Organism: Festucalex cinctus; assembly: GCF_051991245.1. Taxonomy (NCBI): domain Eukaryota; kingdom Metazoa; phylum Chordata; class Actinopteri; order Syngnathiformes; family Syngnathidae; genus Festucalex; species Festucalex cinctus. The sequence goes on from NC_135431.1 coordinate 20,189,947, forward strand.
CAGAGGTTGATGCAGCATTGTTTAAGTGGCCAAATAACTGATTCTCTCCTTGTCTATCTGGATGACATAATTGTGTATTCACCTGATTTTGATACTCATCTGCAGAATTTGGAAGAAGTCTTCGAGCGGCTCTGGAGGCATGGACTGAAGCTGAGGCCAGACAAGTGTCGACTACTCCAGCATGAGGTGAAGTTTTTGGGCCATGTTGTGAACCAGTCTGGTGTGATGCCTGACCCAGAAAAGGTAGCTGCTCTGTGATTGAGTGGTCCATCCCAACCTCCCTGAGGGAAGTGAGGGCATTTTTGGGGTTGGCTGGCTACTATAGGCGGTTTATTCAGGGGTTTGCAAAAATAGCTCGTCCCCTGAACCCCTTGCTAACTGGTATTCGAAATGATAAGAAATCTGCGAAAGTAATCGAGTGGACGTCAGATTGCCAGGTTGCATTTGACCAGTTGAAAGAGACCTTAACTCAAGCCCCAATCCTAGCTTATGCAGACTATACAAAACCATTTACTCTGTATACCGATGCAATAGTGGACTTGGTGCAGTGTTGGCTCAAACACAAGATGGCAAGGAGCCTGTCATCTCTTATGCAAGTCATAGTTTACATCCAGCAGAGAAAAATGATTCCAACTATAGTTCATTTAAGCTCGAACTGTTGGCACTCAAATGGGCAATTACTAAGAAATTCAAGGACTATCTAACAGGGGCCAAGTTTACAGTATTTACAGATAATAATCCAGTCGCCCACTTACAGACTGCTAAACTTGGGGCTGTAGAGCTGAGGTGGGTTGCCCAGATGGCATCCTTTGATTTCGACGTAAAGTATCGGGCCGGACGTGAAAATGTGAATGCGGACGCACTTTCAAGATTTCCTGCAACCATTGATGTCATGGCCATCGCTAATGCTATTGACCAGGAGGATACAACCCCACTAGAAATTGGGGAAGATTGGAAAGCCCTACAAGGAGTGGACCCAAACGTCCAGTCAGTACGGAGGTATGTGGAGCGGGGGATAATCCCCAATAAGATTGAGAGAGGAGCTCTGCCCAAGTCTACAAAGCACCTATTACAACATTGGAAAAGACTTTGTCTGTTCAAAGGGGTCCTTTGTCGGAAAGTGTTTGACTCCCGGATGTGTGAACTTCGTTTCAGAATTGTCTGTCCAGAGTCCAGCCGACAGGACGTGTGGAGGAAGTGCCATGAGTCTATAGCGCACGCAGGAGTTGAAAGGACTCTAGCTCATATTAGGCGTCATTTCTTCTGGCCAAGCATGGAAAAAGAACTACGAAGTTTCCAAATGGGGTGCACTATTTGTAACTGCCAAAAAGATAGGACTGAGCCAATCGCCCCGCTAAAGCCAATAGAGGTGTCCTATCCTCTTGAAGTTGTTGGTTTAGATTTTCTTTCGTTACGCCGTCCTCATGATTTGTACTAGTATATTTTGGTTATGAATGATATGTTTACTCGCGACTCTTGGGCTGTTGCAACTCATGACCAAACTGCTAAAACTACTGTTCGCGCAATTTGGGGTAACATAATTCAGCCATTTGGTTGCCCAACTCGTTTTCATTCTGACCAAGGGCCAAATTTTGAATCCGAGCTTATGAAGCAGCTATGTAGTAGGTACAACATTTCGAAGAGTCGTACGACTCCATACCATCCTGCAGGGAATGGCCGTGTTGAGAGGATGAATCAGACTCTGTTAAATATGCTTCGTACACTCGAGGTAGAGAAACAGGGTAGGTGGCCAGAGCACCATCCTGAGCTGATGCATGCTTATAACAATGTTGTCCATAGTGCTACTGGTTTTGCACCTTATGTTTGGTTGCCATCTTAGGCTCCCAGTTGATGTTAAGCTGGGCATTTTAGATAACGATGCCCGCTATGATTTGCAGGGATGGGTTTAGGAACATCACAAAAAATTGTCTCATCCTTATGATTCAGCCCATAAGAAGATGACAGACGTAGCTAGACATGAAAAGCAATATTATGACCAAAGGGCTAAGGCTGAGCCCCTTCTTCTAGGTGAACGAGTGTGGGTGCGTGAACGGAAAAAGTTAGACCACGGTAAACTTCAAAGTTGGTGGGAGCTTGAGCCCCATGTGATTCTTGGCCTTGTTGGAGAGTCGGGCCTGGTTTATCGGGTTAAACCTGAGAGAGGGGGTAAAGGGAGGACTTTGCATAAACCTTGTATTGATCCCATGACTGAACTACCTGCTGGACAACCTCAGACTGTGAATAAGTTACCTAAACTGCCTTTGATTTTATATTACCCTGGGAGTGACATAGAACCTGAACATGTACCCCGTTGATCTACTCAAAGTAATATAGGACAATGCCCCGTTCGTTACAGAGACTGAATGATTGGTCCAGGGACCGGCACCATTAAAGTATGGGGGAGTGTGGGACTGACCTTTAATTTTGATTTGCTGTGCTTGCTGTTGGTGTGAATTGTTTAAATTATTGTAGTTTTTTTTTTATTTGTAAAAGTTTTAGTTGTGTTGTGTAAACTTTTTTTTTTTCTTGAAGTAATTTGGGTCAGGACACACCCTCTACTCCGCCCCACTGAACATTGGCTGAACGCACCTGTTGCCTATCATGACAATTACTTCAGTGAACATAAAAGGACAACCACAGCAGAGGCAGGTTGAACAAGAGGGACACGGACGGCGCTGCAAGGGGCAAGGGTGCTGCGGTGTCATGAGCACGCGGGGAGAGGAGGAACGGCAGCCAGAAGCTTGCGGTGGCGGCGGAGCGCGCCGGTGCGGGCGCACAGGTGAAGGAGGAGCGGAGGTCCGAGAGCTTGCTGCGGCGGCGGAGCAAGACGACAGCTGGGGAGCTTTATACCCATCAAGGCCTGTTGGGCGAATGCTGGGCGGTTGGACGAGAGCCGCCCAGGCCCAGTGAGTTCCAACGCGCAGGGTGCGGGTGTTAAATTTACAGCATACTCCCCACTGGCAGTCCCTCCTCCTTCCCCACAGGAGTGCTGCTGTTGGCGTGTGGGTCCCAAGTCGCAGATGAAGAGTGGAATCTGTTGACTTGTACTAATGAAACACGACGTTTGTTGTCTTTTCAAACTTTTATTCTCCGGAGTCGAACACCTGCTTGCATTCCACTATCTCACAAAACCAAACTAAAACATCCACTGCGCCTGTCTAATCTTTCCCTATGTTCAACAATAGGGGGAGCTGTAACACTTAATACAATACAGCATTTCAAATAGGAAGACAAAGTTAACAATCTCCCTCTTCTCTAAATAAAAAGACATCAGAATTCTTACTGATAGAAGCAGGGGCAAATAAAAAAAAAATAAGCAAAGTGCATACAAAACATCAACAGTAAAAGAACCCATAAATTCAAACATACAAACTACCCCTCTTTTATTTATTTTATTTTATTTTATTTTTTTTAAAGAGTGCAAACACATTCAAATTGAACACCACAGTCCTACACTGAGTGCTTTCAAGAGGACCAGAGGTGATGCTCCCTTTTTTGTTAAACAGTCAGCTAGTTGAGCCTTTGTCACTGACCAGAGCACCTCTTTAACTGTCTTATTGTGAAGAAGTTCTTTGATTCCGCTAATGTCCAATCGCAGCCTTTTCTCTGTTACTTGTTTTGTTGATTTGAGGGCGTCATACAGAGAGTGATTGTCAGTGACACAGACCAACCCAGGAGCATTAAGTTTTGTAGTCCCTGTGGTAAGCTCAGAGAAGAGTGCTGCAAGGAAAACAGCATTGTCTTTCCCGTCTGACATTGCAAGTGTTTCACCAGCGAGGGTGCTCCTAACCACCCGTCTAATCCTCTTGGATTGCCAACTAAGAGGACAAAACTTTCCTTTATCTCCCATAAGGGTGATCAATGTACCACCTTGTGTACCTACATCCGGGAGGTTTCCTAATGAAGCATCACTGAAAACGGTTAGTTTTAAATCACCATTCCCCAAATGATGAAACTTCAGTGTCACCTTGTCAGCTTTGAGTTTCCGAATGACCTTGTTTGCATCATGAATAGATTGCACTGTGGCATTTTTTAAACTGGATGCCAAACAACACGAGTCAAACATTACATCAGGTCTCGTCTGTTTAGCAACCCACAAGATCTGTCCTATCTTAGACCTAAGTTGCTCTCTTTCAGTTTCATTTACAGGTGAATCCCTTGTATAGCGTGCGCTGGTTGGATGTGAATCGGCTGCAAATTTTCAATATAGCCGTGCTGATGCATCTGTATCACACCATTAACAGAAACAATATCCATTCCCACATAACGGAAATTGTCGTGTTCCTCACGTCCAACATGGAATGCTGACTGAAGTTGAGATATCACATCAGAAGAAAAGTCTGATGAACCTGCCCATAGAAAATCATCTACATGGCATGCAAGCACACCAGTAACTTTGCCTTTCTCAGGTAGAAGACTGCAGGATCCACTTTTGATACTTGTCCACCTGTGCCCTCAATTGTTTCTTTGACTCTGTTATACCAATATAGTGATGCATCAGCAAGACCATATACACATTTTTTTAGTTTCCACAACATTCCATTTCTGCCTGCTTCTAGAGGTGGATGGACATAAATGTCCCTTGATAACTCCATGCCTTGCAAAAAAGCCGACTTTATGTCCATAAAATGGACTTTCCACTGATTTTGACAAATCACGGTCAACAGCAACCTGAGGGATTCAAATGCACAAGTTGGTGAATCTTTTTGTAGCTCTTGAATATTAAACTCTTCAAAACCTCTGGCAACAAGTCTGGCTTTAGGTACTATGCCTTTGTCACTTTCTTTGAGACTACATACCCATCGAGTAGAAATACTCTTTTGGCCTGTGTCTTCTACCTCCACAAAAACATCATTGTCATACCAGCTTTTGATCTCTTCCTGTTTAGCTGCATCAAATGATATGTCTTTTGTAATAAGTACATCATCATTCATGACTTCCGATTCAATGTCGAGATGATCAACACCTGACATATCAACTGCTTCCTTTTCACCGTCGCTACCATCAGACTGAATAAATTGGAGATTATACCAATTTTTATACTGGCCCGTGGCTTTGCCTGCTCTGCCAAGCACTTTTGCTCTCATCCTCATTCTTTTTCATAAAAGTTACAGTCTGTCCTTGTTTCAACTTTACACTGTCAATAATGACAGGATTATCATGTACAGCATTGTGCTCAATCACAGTTTGTGTCCCTGTTGGATGTACCCCTTCTCCTACATTGGTTTCTCTGTCTCCATTTTGTTCATCGTCATTGTCTAGCTGTTCACTGTGTGTCACATCCTGTATAGTTTCTGTCACCCTGCTTTGCACATTTTCACTCCTGATTTCACTGCAAACATTTTGTACTGCTGTACTTTTATAATAATCATGTGTGTGTGTGTCTTACTGAGCCTTGAATGATGCACTCTAACAAGCACACCTCCATGTCTGACAAACACAACAACTCCATCTTGACCAATAACGACCCCGGGTCCTTTCCACTCTGCACTGTCTGCTCGTTTGTAATAGACTTTATCACCTGTTTCATATTTTTCATCTGTTGGCCTGAGCTGCTTAAGCAGTGCCCTCCTCAACCTCTCTGAACAGTCAGCTTCAGTGAAAGCTTTTCGAGAAGCATGCAGAGCAGAAATATGTACTCCCACCTTAGCGCTCATTGTTGTACCTTCCAGTGCAGGCGACTTATCGACTAACAGAGAAGGTAGGTTAGGATTTTGACCAAATACAAGTTGATGGGGGCTATACCCATGAACACTGTGCATGCAATTCTTCGCCATAAGGGCCCAGTCCAGAGCAGTCCGCCAATCACATCCATTGTCCTGTTTTACCTTGAGGATGATGGCTGTAAGAATCTGATTGTGTCTCTCCAATAGTCCATTGCTCCAAGGGCTGTACCCCGCTGTCGTCTTTACTTCTGCGTTGAAATTCTCCGCCATGTCCCTGAATTCCTCGTTGTTGAATTCTCCACCGACGATTTCGGATGCCTTCTTGGTTTTCACTATAGTTCCTGCGCTGAAGCGTGAGAACTGGTCGATAACATGAAGGTACCACACATTCTGCTCCAACTCGTGCAGATCCACTGCCACTGTTTCATTGTATTCTGAAGCTAGTGGCAGTCCAACAGCTGGCTTTGGCTTAGTTTTGCCGTATCTCTGACATATATCGCAGTCATGTACTATTTGTTGCAAAATAGTGAGGCAGTCTTTCCCCGGGTTTTCACCGGATGCGGTTGCGGTGCGGTTGCGGTGCGGTCCAGCGACGCAAGCAATTAGATTCCATTCATTCGAATGGTGCAGTTTACACCGCTTGCAGGTGCGTTGCGTGTCGACTGCGTCTCAGCTGCGGCGTGCCGCAGGCCTTCCGCAAGGATAGACCTATTTTCTATTTTTGCCGGACGCCGCAGCGGTAGGCCTCCGGCAAATGGCAAGCTAGCACAAAACACATCGAGTGGGACAGGAAGACCGACGCAGTTTCAAAATAAATTTCCGGTTACCTTTCAGAATAAAACACTCGCCAGCTCCTATTTCGCAAGCTTTTCAGCAAAACGTGACGTGGGCGTCGCCGGGCCATGTGCTCATTCACGGTTTAGACACCAGCGAACATGGACGAGGAGAGGTTTATATTGGAGGTGGAAAACCACAAAATAATACATGACACGGCACATCCTTTTTATAAGGACAACCAAAAAAAGGATGCTGCATGGAATCTCATAGCAGAAGAAGAAGAAAAGGTTAAATCAAAAGAAGTCCACCTCTCTTTCTGCTTCTCTGTTGAGCACAGACTTTCTGTATGTTTGTCGTTGTGAAATGCCACATGATCGCGCGCGCGCGGTCCCGCAAGACACGTTGGGAAGTGGGCGGCGACGAAGCTGCCGGACCGCAGCTGTGCGGAGCCGGTGTGGATTGACAAAAAAATTGACCCGTCCGGAGCACGCAGTCAAGACGCACCGCACCGCAACCGCACCGCAACCGCATCCGGTGAAAACCCGGGGTTAGTCTTTGTTCCCTGAACTTAGAATAAGCTTCTGCAGTCTGTCTGCTGATGCATGGCCAAATTGTTTGTGAAGCTTGAGCAGGACTTTGTGCTTTTCATTTGGACGCATATTTTCAGTCACCAAAAGGACTTCTTCTTTAGTTGTTGTTTGCAAATCCTTCACTTCATTCCCAGTGTCGTCTTCATCTCTTATGTCCACATAGTAATGTCCCGAACTGGTGAACTCCAGGGGTATTGTTTGCTTCAACATTACCACTTTGTCATGTTCCATATCTAGAACTGCTCCAGCCCTCTTGAGGGATGTTTTACTCAACAACAGGGGAAGGTCAACATTGACCACGTCTGTGTCAATATTACATCTTGTTTGTCCTATTTTAGCCGGAAGTCTCACTTTTCTGTTGGAATATACTATTTTTCCATCAGCAAAACGAAATGGCCGACAACTGTGGTGCTCTGTTTTCATCAGCTTGTTGACTTGCTCTTGACTGAGCTGATTAACATCGCTCTCCAGCCACATCTCACCACATACTGTGCGAGTGCACGCTGTGTCTATAATGGCTGTTTCAAAAGATTCAGTCAAAAAACTTTCTGATTCAGACATGGGGTCCTGTGTCCACAATGTTATGTTCACTTCATCCACATTTTCATCATCAATTATTTTTACTTGCCCATTCCTCTTATGGGGGCAGTCTTTGGCCCAATGAAATGTGCTTTGACACACAGCACACCTTGAACGTTTGCCAAATTTATCCAATGGATTGGTGCCTGGTAGCGGTGTCCTGATTTGACCACTTTTGAACGACGTGTTTCGTTTTCCTTTTATTTCTCGTTGATCCGTGAGAAAAGCTGCGTCCTGATTCAGCTGTATCGTGTTCGACGAACTTGTCGTTTTCGTTCCAAAAATCCGTTTGAGCGCAGATTTCATTGACGAGTAATTCAACTCCGTGCATGCCGTTAGCGCGAGCTGTCTGTTTTTTTCGTCGAGACAAGCTGTCCCCAGCAGCTTAAATGCTAACACAGCATCAGGTAGTGTCATGTCTTATTTTTTCATCCGGTTGTAACGCTGTTCAAATTCTATGTTGTAATCTTCCATTGAAACTGAGCTGTCTTTCGTAATTCGATCAAAATGAGAATAGGCTTCGTAGGTACGATCCTTTTCCTCTTTTAGAAAAACACCGTCCAGTTTAGCTAATAATGTGTCCATACCATCATCCTTGTCCAAGTCGTCAGCTGGAATCTCCATGGCGATTTCGCGGGCTCTTCCTTCCAGCCCCAAAGCCAAAGCAAGCGCTTGCTTTTTCTTGTCCAGCTCCGTGATCCTTTTCCAAACGCTGATTTCATTTTTCCAACTCTCATACGGTCTGGCTTCGTCAAACTTCGGCGGTACTTCGGCGCAGCCATCCTCAAACCATCCTCTGCTACCAATGTTGACTTGTACTAATCAAACACGAAGTTTGTTGTCTTTTCAAACTTTTATTCTCCGGAGTCGAACACCTGCTTGCCTTCCACCATCTCACAAAACCAAACTAAAACATCCACTGCGCATGTCTAACCTTTCCCTATGCTCAACAATAGGGGGAGCTGTAACACTTAAATGGTTCAGGTCCTATTTGGAGGAAAGGAGTTACTTTGTGACCATTGGAAATTTTGAATCTGATCGAAAGGCCATGACATGTGGGGTCTCTCAAGGGTCAGTCCTTGGACCCCTGTTGTTCAGTCTGTATATGTTACCTTTGGGTCAAATGCTTCAGAACGCCGACGTTGACTATCATAGTTATGCAGATGACACACAATTGTATTTATCAATGTCCCCAAATGACAGCAGTTCTATTAACGTATTGTGTCATTCTCTAGAGCAAGTTAACAACTGGATGAACCAAAATTTCCTTCAGCTGAATGAAAACAAAACGGAGCTCATTGTTTTCGGCAATAAAGAAAAGAGGATTGCTGTTAAAAAACAGCTTGAGTAACTGTCTATAGAAACTAAAGACCAAGTTTGAAATCTTGGGGTACTAATAGACTCAGACCTGACCTTTAGCAATCATATTAAATTCATCACTAAAACAGCCTTTTACCAGCTGAAAAACATATCCAGACTGAAGGACTGCATGCTTCAAGCAGACCAAGAGAAGCTTATCCATGCTTTTATCTCCAGCAGACTAGATTACTGTAACGGTCTTCTGACTGGACTCTCTCAAAAGAACATGAGACAATTGCAGCTCATTCAGAATGCTGCAGCTCGAGTTCTGACCAAAACAAAGAGATCAGAACATATTACTCTAGTACTTAAGGATTTACACTGGCTCACAGTCAGCTGTAGAATCGATTTTAAAGTTCTGCTACTCGTCTATAAATCACTAAATGGTTTGGGTCCTGAATATATCCAAGAAATGCTGATTGAGTACAAACCCAGCAGGGCTCTGAGATCTACAGACTTGGCCAACTAGTGGAACCCAGAGTTCGAAGCAAACATGGTGAAGCTGCATTTAGCTATTATGCTGCGCACAGATGGAATAGGCTTCCAACAGAATTGAAGTCAGCCCCGAGTGTAAATGCTTTTAAATCCAGGTTAAAAACTTTGCTTTTTTCTTATACCTTTGATTAGGGACTTTTAAACAGCTTTAATTTAGTGTTTGTTTGTTTTTTAATTATTTTAAACTTATGTTAAATGTTTTAAAATTTGTTGAATAATGTTTTAAGATTGTTATTGTATGTTCTTTTTAGTACATTTTGTAACCAATTTTCATTTATTTTTCTTCCTCTGAATGTTAACGACTGTTTCTTGATGCTTATGTTGTTGTCTTTCCTTGTGTAAAGCACATTGAGTTGCCTTGTGTATGAAATGTGCTATACAAATAAACTTGCCTTGCACAAAATAATCTTTACTTCATAAAATAGATTTATTAGTAGTAAGTAAGAATCCGTGGAGTTCACCCTCTGAAAACCTGCCAATTTTGTGTTTTCGGTGGTGAACTCCACGGATTCTTACTTACTACTAATAAATCTATTTTATGAAGTAAAGATTATTTTGTGCCCCTGGTAGTGGAGCGAAACTGAACGATCATGTAGCTGCTGCTTTCTCCTCACCATAGCAACCGCATAACAAAAATGGCGACCACAACGTCGGAGAGCGAAAGGAGAAAAAAAGTTAGAAAGAAAGTGGTGAAAAAACTTCGTTCCCGTTCAGGTTTCCCCATCGCTTCAGCTGGCCCTGTTCTTCCAGCCATCTGCATCATTTGTAAAAATAAATTTCAAAGTAGACTCGTCTGGGATTGGAAGGCACACGGAAGAGGGATCATCTCGCCAAAGCAGAAACATTGTCAGCAGGTATGTGCTATACACACGCGTGCCCATTTCTGTTATTAATGTGACCGATATTTAGTATAGGGCTGAAAATAATTTTTTGCTAGGTTAAGTTTTAAGGCTATAGTTTATTAAAAAGGCGAGCTGCTGAATGATTTATCGAGTGAATCCAACAGTTGTTACCAAACTCGAGTTACCTGTGCCCATCAGAGTCATAATATAGTCACAGCTACACCCCGCCCCCCCTTTCCCCCCAAACTCTCTCTCATCAACCTCAACAAACACTTTACTTAACTTAAATCTGTGATGTGCATATACTGTAAAGAGGTGATGTGACAATAACACTTATAATGTAATTCTTTTTTGTCTAAAAGCGGGTTGGTTGCTGCAGGCCGCTGAGATGAAGAAAGACTGTTCCATTCTTCTGCATATTCAAGACAAAAGACTGTGTCACAATGGAGGTGCAGTTTTGTTTCAGAGATTACACAAGGTTCTTAAAGTCAACAGCAACAGAAACAGCAACCAGGGACGAACAAATGTGAGTTGTTACATTGCACTATTTCATTGTCACTTTGCTAAAATTACACATTTCAAAAGTAAAGCATTGGTCAGCAATATGTCACTTGTATTCTGTTTACATTCCGAGACAGCATTAATTAGAAAGCATGACTCTGCACATATTAAGTGAGTGTGTGTGTGTTTTAGACAACCCAATGCTGAGAGCTACAAATTCTTTTTGTGAACAAGTAATCCGTCAAAGGATTATAGTTGACAAAGATGTGATGAGAATGGACAAGCTAAGGGGTTTGTGAACAGTGTTAATAAACACGGGGATCTTGATGCTTCAGACTACAGGTAACATATAAATCTTCACATTGAAACACATTTATGAAATCTATGGGGGGAGATTTGTCTAAAATCTCACTGTTTCAGAGAAAAATAGTTTGCTGACAAGCTCAATTTAAGTTAAAAATAAATAAATAAATAAAATTGATTCTCTAAAAATGAAAACCAGTTGGTTGTTAATTATTACATGCAAATGTGTTTTTTTGTCTTCTGTATTTATAATTGTTCTTTGACCAAGAAAGTATATAGGCCTATAGGTATATTTGTATTTCTATCCAAATATACGATTATTCACTAGAATTTTTAGTAGGATATCCAAATACCAAAATATTCGATAGCTGCAGCACTAATAATACTAATATTGAGTTGTGGCACGCCCACACGAGTTATTTTACCACACACCCATGTCAAAACTAGCTTACTGCACACACACACTGCACCCCAACTTCAAATTTTTGCTAACGTCATAATAATAATAATAATAATAATAATAATAATAATAATATATTAAAAATTTTGTTGGATCCAAAAGCAACTTACATAATTATAGTTTCATATGATTGTGATTGTCTTATTTTCAAATGTTGAAATATTTTCTTGATTTGAACAAAATATAATTGTTTAGAATAATCTTGATTTCAATTATTACCAAAATAATTGTGATGATTATTTTTTTCCATAATAGGTCGCTTGCACATCGTAATGCATCATGGGAGTTTTTCCTTCGGGCGCCATATTGGGTGTCCGCCGGTTCACAAGGTACACTCGCGAGTTACACGGTAGAGCTTATCAACCTGATGTAATTTTCGCAGTATTTTCACGATTTACCGGAAGATCAAAACGATACAGGCAGAAGGTGTCTCTGTGTGGCGGGATTGATCCTAATTACGTCCTGACCAAGGGTGATTTTTTTTTTGACGGAGAAAGCTTGCTGGCCAAATGTGACATCTCTGGACATCTTTCCCTACCTCGTGTTGACAACATGCTCCATAACACGCCAACAAATCCCTGGAGGCTTACAATTATTTTGTAAGCGGGTGGATACAGAGTGTAAACTTTAACATCGCATCAGAAGAAACGGTTGCTGTTGCACGTAAGTAAACCACATGGTGTTGGTAATTCTGCACACAAAAATGTTGATTTGTTCTCAGGCTTCCTGTTATCATTGTGTTTACATGCACAGCTGGGTTTACCTGATGTGGTTTTTCTAATAATTTTATAACAGGCAAATATGGCCTAGCGTATAAGAATAAAAAGTAACTGCACAGCCTCCCCGTGGCTTAATTAAATTTAATGCTACCCTTTCACTAGTTACATGTTACTTAATCAACTTATTCTAAATGGTTAAGGTTAACCACTCTCAGAGGACGTATTTTTAGTTTCAGTTTCCAGTACAATAAAACGTGTTCATGGTAACTACTGAGCATACTGACAGCTTTTCTTATGATCTCACGGTTAAGGAGGCTGTCACAACACCCAATTTCTGTCTGGTGCCAGATGGCAACAATTCCCATCACTTGTCACGACAACACCAATAGTATTACCAGGTATGTATGGCTTTACTTTTTGTAGTTTCTTATTTAATTCTATGTTTCATATTTTCATTACAATGTTTGTAATATTTTCAGATTCAGGCACAGATGAGTTTAACTGGACGGGACTTCTGCGACTTTGTGGTGTGGACAAAGTGTGATTGAGCGAGTCCACCCAGATCGCTCGTTTTGGCCAGTTGGAAAAGCCAGAGTTTTTTTTCCCCAAAATCCCCTCCTTACCTGAACTGCTCGGGAGAGCATTTACTAGATCAGCAGTGGACTTCCAGTGTTCCTGCTCAGCCGCTGTCACCTACCACTTGCTCATGTACTTCAAAGATGCGGAATAAAGTAGTTTTTTGTGCTGCAGCAGATTGTAAAATCAAATGATATCACTTGAAGTGTGCCAATCTAGACTGCCAAAAGGACAGTGGTTTTGTGACAAGTGTGAAACAAGGATTATTGGGAAAACTGTAACACAGTACTGGTACTTGTCTTACATTAAACAAATTTAAAAGAGAGCAACTTTTTCCTCTGTACATAGCATAATGAAAGTCATTGCGTACCCCATCAACATTACATCATACCGTCATCTCAGGATGGTAGGCACCTGTGCTAAAATAAACTACATTAATTAACAGTTCAATTTTTAACCCTGAAATTACTACATCTAATCATTATTCACTTCATTTTTTGTGCTTTTAGAAATAATAGAGATTTATGCCATTACTTTAAGAGGGACCATATTGCACATTGAGTCAAATCCTGTCATTTGTATTATGTATAGCTTTGTAAACAAACCCAACAATAGAATTTGTATAAACGCTGCCTTTATTAGCGCCAAACAAACAGTCGCATGTTGTCCTCCTCCAATGCTTTGATGCTCGCCTTCGTTTCCATCATGTCATTGGCAATCAAGTCGGTGTGGCATGAGATCCCTAAAGAAAAAAATAAATAAAAAAATCACAAAAAAATACGGTACCAGTAATAGGTTTAATATAGTAAAGTAGTATAGTTTTTTTGTCAGTGTAAAAGAAATGTACACATTTTGTTGCATTTTTTAATGTATGAACATTGCTACAGGCAAATACTTATTTCTATAAACACTTCCAAATGTCTCTAAAATATAAAGTGCGTGTACACACACAAACAAACACATACATTCACTCATGCATACAATATATCATGTAATGAATTCTGAGTGTCATACCAGAGTCAATGATGTCAGCAGTACTTGAGGGTACAGGTTACTGGAGCCATCTGGCTGCATAACTGCAACAATCTCTGCCACTTCGAGTCGTCTTTTCTTTGCTTGTCTCTCCTGTGCACGTTCATATCTTGGCACCGACTGGGCTGAGACATAGATGTTGTAACTTGGGACCCAACTTTAATGTTGGAGCCCAGTCGGGATGATTGGACAGAAAAACGGGCGCAGGGCGACCTGTTAAAATAAACAAATATATAAACAAATAAAATATGGAAAGACTGGTTATTTTACCGCAGTAGGGTGGCCGTGAATAAGTTCTTTAGCATGATGTGTAGGCTACCGGGGGTCTGTTTACTTGCATCACCCCCGGGGGTCTGTTTTCTTGCATCAGCCCCTTCTGTCTCTTTTTTTTTCCAAGTTTACATTTTGCCACCAAAAAACATGTTATCGGCATTAAAAGCCCAAGACTAATCAATCCAATTTCAGCAGTAAACACTTTGCACTGGCACTACTTGGGTGAAAATGTTCGATGTTAGCTTTCGGCTAACGTCCGCTAGCCAGCTTGTACTACCGAACTTGCTTGCTCATGAATCCAAAACATAAGCAACTTGCCCATATATGGGCGGTCGAAACGTTATTAATCCTCATGCATTAAATAAAGGTAAACAAGCTTACCGCTCACAAAGTGATCGCTGCACACACGAGCCCAAAGTAACGACTTCCCTCCGGAGTCCGCACTCCTCTGTCTCCAGGCCCTGGTTCCTAGTTATTTTCGGAATTCGGAAGAAAGGCCGACCATTTTCCCCCTTGGCTTTGTTCGAACAGCCAACGATGCAGCAACAATGTACCATTTTAAATGCAGAAAACAAACGTGATAGATACGTGTTAGACCGAATCGCTACGTAAATGGAGGCCACCCAGCATGGCGACTACGAGAAATCCGAGGCGGAAGTGACGACATGTGCAAGCGACCTATAGAGCAGCCCTAGTCTGATGTGAATATGTGTATCTTGTGCTCATCTTCCCCTTCAATTTTCTATTTCAGGCAGGATATACTGAAACGAAGATTGAGGCGTGATTTCCCCCCATCTGGTTTTTCACACCCCTTTCCAGCAACAACTCTGAAATGGTTTTTGTAGAGACATTACCAACAACTGACAAACTTTTAGACAGGGTACCTCAGTCATCAGATACATCAACTACTGAGTCTACTGATGAAAGCCAAGAAAGTGACACTAACACATGGCTGGTACAACATCAGGTTGGAAATTGACAGGGCATACGAGGACACTTTAAAGTGCAGGGCTGTAAAATCTATGTAAAATCTGCCATTTTGTTTGTTTCATTATCAAGATGTTAACTCTCCATTTTAACACTTTTCAAGCAAAAATTAAAATGTCTGTATTCCATTTTTCCACAACACAGACCTTTGTTAAATTGGTCTGCCAAAAAAATAAAAGAGAGCTGTTCCAATGAAGTTCCAAAGGTTTTATTGTGAATGCACATTTGATTTTTATTTTATTATTATTATTATTTGTTATTAATATTTTTTGGGTAGGGGACGGGGGGTATAAATGACATGCTGTGATGACACAATCTGATACTTTAATAAATATTCTATATGTTATAATAATCTGGGCTCTGAATGCATCTATTTCCATCTAGTCCATTTTGCCTTGTTCCAGGTTTGTGGTGCATGGTAGTATTTTTGGCCGATGTATGCTGCTTCTTGTGTACCTTTCATTACGTAATAGGTTGTGAATTGTTTTCATATATGAAACATAAACATAGCTAAATGTAACATCTGTGTGCTGGTTTCACTTCTAGTTGAAGCGTTTTTTGTTTTTTTGGCACAAATTTAATATATTTAATTATCTAAATTCACATGATTGCACCAAACCACCAATACTTGTTTCTGATGTTAGGTACATGTATTTATAACATCTGGGCATGATTTTCTGTTGCCAAATTTAATGTAAGACGTTTTACAACCAAAAACTGTAGCACAAGATTTTCGTTTTTTGTTATTTACCTATATATGCATTTCTGGCTTGTGACAAAATTGGGGCAGGAAAACATTGGGTGAACTTTTAACCCAAAGTTCAGAAGTTCAGATCTATCAAAAAATGCATTGAACAAGTAGTGCCCAGACAGTGGAGCGAAACTCATTTTCTAGGCACTTTTTTGGGGTTCACCCCACGGCCTAGAAGTTGGTGTGAATATTTGAATGTATTATTTACAATTGAGATAGGGTTGTTCTGATTTTGTTATGTGTGGTTATTGTATTGTCATGTCCGCTTTTAACTTAACAGTTTTTATCAGTTGCTAAAACACCAAACCCCGTTCGATGAAGCAAATTCTCAGTTTCCGAGACTAATTTCTGGAATGAAACACTTTTTTGACCAAACCTTACACACGGTTCAGGCTTAGACCCAATTCTCAAAACTCATCCACTCTTTTTGGATAAAACTTAAACACATTTCACACTATTCCTAAATTATTTTGCCCTAAGACTAATGCATGTTTTTTTGTTAAAAGTACCCATTTTGACTCTATCACGTTTTTTGATTGAATTATTGAACATAAAAACAAACAGCAGAGAAACAAAAGTTAAAAAAGAAAAGAAGAAAAGAAAAAACAAACTCATCATAGTTTACATGTTCAAAAGGGAGTAGGAAGAAGTTAACTTATTTAGTCCTACCCCTCATACATTATACATTTAAACTTATTTCATTATTGATACAATACTAGGTTAATATTTTTAAAAATAAAATGATGCGTGCATTATCCAGCAACATATATACATGAAATTCCTAAACATATACCATAATACATTTATAAATCATATACTCATACTCATTATATACAATTTTCATGCTCTTATTTGACAAAAGTAATTTTTTTTAACTTTGCATTTAAACATTTTTTTTTTTAACTCAACAAGTGAGTCACATCTTTTCAAGTCAATTCCCAGATTATTCCACAAATTAACACATTTTACAGAAACACACCTTTGCTTAATATTTGTTCTTGTTTTGGGTTTTTTGTACACACTTGTACCCCTTATATCATAAGGACTGTGTCTATTTTCAAACAATGTCTGAGTAATATAGCAGAGTAGATTGTTATATACTTTGTACATTATTTGTGCTATTTTAAACTCAACCAAGTCATAAAATGTCATTGTATTTAATTTGATAAATAATGGATGTGTTGATTCTGTATATTTTGAACGATTAATAATCCTTATGGCTCTTTTTTGCAAATTGAAAACAGAGTTAGTGTTTGTTTTATATGCAGTCCCCCAGATTTCCACACAATAGGTCAAATATGGTAATAATAATGAACTATATAATATATATAATGAGTTCATGTTCAGGACATCCTTAGTTTTATAGAGTATCCCGATGATTTTTGACATTTTCCTTTTAACATTTTCTACATGTGGCTTCCAACATAATTTATCATCAATAACTACTCCAAGGAATTTATTTTCATACACCCTTTCTATTTCATTTGAATTCACCATAATTTTAACTTGGTTAGTAATTTGTCTAGTGCCAAAAACTATGTTTGTTCATGCATGTAAAATAAACCTCTGTTGACTACCTACCCTGGATGCTCTGTGTTAGATTATTTTATGTCGTGTCTAACAAATGCTCTCATGGTGAATATATTTTGACTTACTGTGTGTATGATCTGAATATATTGTTCGGATTTGAATACCGGATAATAGGTTTTGAAGTGAAAAGTCACGGCTTTTGTGAAAATTGTTAGAATTTTTGTGTTTGTGTTTAAGGTTTTGAGAAAATGGGTACAGGTTTCAAGAAATGTGTATTAGCAATTGAGAAAGACTGTAATAAGATGGTTAAATTATTATTTTTATTTTCGTGTTTACGAATACCCTTACCATTCCATGTTACTATTTTATAACTTTTGCATTGCTCGACCTGCTCCTCTCCCTCCTCTAATTCCTCTTCCTCTGGCTCTGCCTCTATCCATTGCGCTTGTTTGGACTCTCCAGCAAACTGTACACTCTGAACTTGAGTTTATAGGTGTGGTCACATCATTAGCAACAAGTGTATTCAATTTTTGAGTTGTTGTGTGAACGCCAGTTAAGTCCGTTGTGTTCAAATATTGTTGACTTGTGGTAAACATTTTGTATCGCATGAGAGCAATTTGTGAATTGTGTCTTCATGTAAAATGTTTTTATGGCATTGGAAAATGAGGGGTTACATTTATTCAATGTGTTTAGACAACTGGTCATTCGGTTCAGAGGACTGGCATTTGGGTTTTAGTATTTGAGAAAATATCCCAAGGAGAGCACGCTGGCAGACGTCTAACCAACCCCCTCGCTCATATCCACCAGCCCCCCAACAATTATGGTCATTGAAACACACACACTCAAACTGTGACAGAGTCCTAGTGTCTCCAACAAGCCTCAGAAAATTCTCACGAGTGTAGGGACATCTCCCCTTTCTGCTACGCATACCTCCTGCTACGCATATATGCTCTATGCAGAGCATGTATGTGATGGACTCAAAGCCACACACCGTTACGCCTATAGGTAAGCTTAATTAGCTTTCACTTGTCACCACTTTTCAAATCCTTGAGAAAATGTTAGCTAGGATGTTTCAACTATCGGTTGCTGCATAAAACTATCATAAATGGATATCTGTGTAGATGTTTTTTTAAAGAAGCAGTTTTGGAAATGTCTTCTTGAAAACCAACATTACAGTTACCGTTTAATCTTACACTGTTCAGCTCTCCTGCAAACGCACACACGCATACACAGGCCCCTCAGACATACATTTGACCTCCCCGTGAATCTTTGACTGCCTCTGCTTCCCCCTACTCACAGGAATATTGAACAATCGCCTTTCTCAGACCAAAAATGGCCCCTCGCAATTAGCTGCGTATCCGTTCTTCTTCAGCCTAATTTAATTTTATGACCAGCAACCCCTGTCCTCGCAGGGGTAAGGAGACTATCGCTGATGATGGCTTTTCACCAATTTCTACATAAAATTATCATTATAAATAGAATCAGATCTAAGTAGATGCATATTTTTGTAATATATTTTAGGAAGCGTTGTCTTTTCAAACTAACAACATTATAGCCACCGTCTAACCTCACACTTCTTCAGCCGCCCGTCTGTCCTCACACTTCTTTGACCCCCATGCAGCCATACATGCGCGTACGCACACACAAGCACAGACATACATTTGACCTCCCCATGAATCTTTGACTGCATATGCTTCCCCCTACTCACAGAAATATTGAACAAAAATGTCAGATAGTAACTATATCAGTAAGGGGAAATTATATAGTTTTATCCGTTAATTTTCAGATTCAACCCCAGCAGTCACGAACGACTCTTACAACGTTTTTACATATAATGTATAACTTCATGTTTTTTAATTTCATAATACCAACCAGCGTATCACAGTTTAACCTTACCTTATACTTCTTGTTTTACAACCTCTAAAATACAATCTTTGAGCCGTGTTTGCGCATACTTTTCCCCCTTCACCATAATAGAAATGGCTAGTACTTTCCCCCCCGGCGGTTTTACCCATACTAAACTACTCCCTCCGATCACGTCATTCAATCTCATTATTATTCACTCAATCTAGGGGGCGTGCACCGGATCCGGAAGTTAACCAAACAATTAGCATTTGAACCCGGGTCAGCCATGATATCTGCAAAAACAGGTAGGAACACCACCTACACATCATCCCTCTTCATTAAGGGGTCATTAATCTTCATTAAATGACATCAGGAAGTCATTAAGGGTCATTCATCTTCATTATATAACACCTGGAAGTCATTAAAGGTCATTCATCTTCATTAAACGACATCCGGAAGTCATTAAAGGTCATTCATCTTCATTATACGACATCCGGAAGTCATTAAAGGTCATTCATCCTCATTAAACGACATCCGGAAGTCATTAAAGGTCATTACCCCTCATTAAATGACATCTGGAAGTCATTAAAGGTCATTAACCCTCATTAAATGACATCTGGAAGTCATTAAAGGGTCATTAATCTTCATTAAATGACATCAGGAAGTCATTAAGGGTCATTAATCTTCATTAAATGACATCAGGAAGTCATTAGGGGTCATTAATCTTCATTAAATGACATCAGGAAGTCATTAGGGGTCATTAATCTTCATTAAATGACATCAGGAAGTCATTAACTCATTCACTGCCTTTGACAAGTATACTTGTCAATTGTATTTTTTAGAGCGGTGCTAAATGGGGGCGAATCTGAGCATGCTCCACTGTAAATATCAAACTTGGAAACAACTTTACTGATGCCCAACCACCGGTAGATGACATCATAGCCCCATTTTATAGGAAATAAACACAGTTTCAGAGTCCATGGGAGAAATGGCTGTATTTTGGCAAACCTAAATTTTTCTACTGTCAATTATAAAAGAACGGGACGGGACAAAAAGTAGGGAGTCTATTCTGTTATTTGGTAGATTCGGTTTATATATAATTATTGAATGTAATATCACGTGAGTATTGGAAATGTAAAAATTTTCTATAATGACTGGCAGTGAATGAGTTAAGGGTCATTAACCCTCATTAAATGACATCAGGAAGTCATTAAAGGTCATTAACCCTCATTATATGACATCTGGAAGTCATTAAAGGGTCATTAATCTTCATTAGGGAGGGGTCATGACCCATACATGACCCCCCTAATCTAATTAAGAATGTCATCCATCAAATTTTGACAGAAGCGGCCTTGTAATATTCTCTCTCGGATGGAACGTGAACAGACTGGACATGTGGACAGACATGGATTGACGTGGAGATCAGAGTAGACGTGGACGAGAGAATACTTGGCTTGGGGGTGAGACACTTGACGAGACGCAGGGAAACTTGACCAGACCAGACCAGACGCAGGGAAACTTCACCAGACACAGGGAAACTTCAACCAGGGGCTTGACCAGACGTAGACACGAACACAGCTTAGCACACCTCGACTGGACAAGACAAGACAAGGCAAAACAATGGCCGCATGGACGTGGGGAAACAACAATGGACCAACAAGAACTGAACCAAAAACAGGTAACTAAATACACATCAACTAATTACATAAGGGACAGCCGGGCGAGACACAAGTGGCAGGGGATGCTGATTGGTTGACACATGAGGAAGGGCAGGCAGGTGGACATGACAATGCTTGACAAGAACTAGAGAGGCACCCAAGGACAAAACAAAACAAAAAAAGACCAAGACTGAACTTAAAGAAACATGAGGACAAAATCAAACGAAACCAAAATTAAACCTATGCCATGACAAAAGTGACAAAATCAACCCAACCCAAACCATGACAAAGCAAAGCATTTAACAAATTATTGCCAATTAATCTACAACAGTTCTTTTAACTAAAAGACTTTGTTCATAACTTGGGAGGATAGGGAGAGTTTATTCTAACCAAATTCAGAATAAATTGAAAACGTTTTTGCATGTCAGTATATGGATTGAAGCTGCTGGAATAGTCTGGGTATTCAACATAAGCAATCCCAAAATATTTATAGATTTAAAATGATGTATAAAAACATGTTTGGTCACAATATTTCAGTGAGAGGGCCTTGAATTTATTGGTAGAAGTGTGTCCTTTGTGTTACTACTGTTAGTATTTTCTATTGCTATAGTCGATATGTATGTTTATGTCTTTTTATTACTATTATATCTTAGATATATCTTAGACTATATTATGTATTACCATTGTTGGTATGAACTATAAGAATGTAATATCTGTTGCTTATGACAACGTCACCATTATTGGCACTTAACACTGCTGTGATATAAATGTCGACCTTTGTTGTTTAACTCTTTGACTGCCAGCCATTTTCGGAAAAGGTAACCCCATAGTGCCAGCTGATTTACAGAATTTTACCGATCTTTCAAGCTTCACAGAAAATATTGTGTTAGGACTATGGAAACGCGGATAGTACCAAATGAAAGATTGAAGTCTCATCTTTCATCTAAAAAAAAAGTTTGTTTCTACCTTATTCAGATCTTCAGTAATCAACAATAGAAAACAGCTTCGTTTCACCCAAATCCTCTATTTTCTTCCAAAATACGGAGAAATCAAGGTTTTTTGTGAAACGATGTTATTTCATGCACTCTAGTGAATTTGGCACTTTTTTTTTTTTGCATGAGTGATTCTACATACACCTAAACTTCTATAAAACACTACCCCAACAATAAAAAAAAGTGTTTTTTGATTGCAAAATAACAGTTTATTTACATTCAACAGTAGCAATCCGAAAAAACAATTTGGAAAACTCTTTGCAAACTATGTACACGTGCACAACTGCGCACGTGTGGTGTGTGTACG
>NC_135431.1:20517188-20629688 GCF_051991245.1 Festucalex cinctus
TTTTTATTAAGCCTCAAGGGCTAGGTGGCGCTGTATTTATAACTGAATGTTGTATAGAGATACCTTCAGGCCTTGATTATAAGCATACATGTCAAGTGTGGGATTTTTTTTGGAGCATGTAAAGTGGAGTTATTATGCATATCCTTCATTCACGATATTGCTTTTAATGTCCACAGAGGCTATCAAAAATAAATAAAAATATATATATGTTTGGATAAGTCTGATGCCAGTGAACATTTTGAGCGGTGGAAACTAAAAGAATATTCATAAATGACTTAGTTATCACACTTAGAATGAGTTTACATTTTTTGTACAAAATACCGTATGTGGGGTATTTTTTTTTTTATGCCTCAAGGGCTCGGTGACGCTGCATATATAACTGAATGTTGTCATAGAGATAGCTTCAGGCCTTGACGATAAACATACATGTCAAGTTTGGGATTTTTTGGAGCATGTACCGGGGAGTTATTAAGCATATCCTTTTTCAGTGCGAAACACAAATTTTGATGCCCCGCCTTCATCATATAGTACTTCGAAAAGTCAAGATTTTTCCCCCTGTCGTTGGCTCAGGTCTTGACATGGTCCAGGTCAAGTCTTAACTCAGTCAGATGAAACGTGTAGGAGAAGTGGGCAAAAGTCTGCCCCCTGTGAATGTGCAAAAATCGTCAAAAATGGGACATTCAAAAATTCGTAGCTCACTTCCTGTTCATTTTAGCATATGGGTCCAAGAGACTTTTTTGTAGGTCTTGGGGTCCCTCATACACCTAAAAATTTTCGTAGATCTTGCTTAGACGTACAACCGGGGCTGCTTCATTAAAAATTCCTAGGGGGCGCTATTGAGTCATTTTTGTAAAAATAGCACAATCAACAATGAAATATTGTTCATTTTACCAGGCCAGATGTGTGTGCCAAGTTTCATGAGTTTCTGCGCATGTTTAGACCCTCAAAACTGGCGTTGTTTTCTTGGCGAACAGTGCTTAGCCACGCCCACAGCGATTCGCGAAAATTCACAAACTTCGTGTTGTGACATCATGAAAGCCGAATCCCTCATCTGAGCAAATATGAGGTAGGTCCAGTTAACGTGTTTGGAGAAAAACGTAGAAGAAAATTCGTAAGAAAAAAAATTGCCACTAGGTGGCGCTATCAGTAAGATGAAATATAAGTTCATAGATGTCTTTAGGGCTGGACTCTCATCGAATGTGTGAAATTTTGAGAAGATAGGATCATCTCGGTCAAGTTAATGCAGCTTTTATTGTCACGAAAAATCTTTAGACTTTGCGGCACCGTAGCGGCCACGCCCTTTGGCGAAAAGTTACAATATTCGGTGTGGGGCATGATCAACATGTTAAGGCTTTTCTGACCAATTTTCAACTGGATCCCTTCAACGAGCTCAGCGCAGTAGCTAAAAACGTAAAGTATGACATTTATTGTTACCACTAGGTGGCGCTATATGTATAACTGAATTTTATCATATAGATGTTTTCAGGCCATGACTATTACATTGCCTGAGAAGTTTGAGATTTTTTGGAGCTTGAACATGGGAGTTATTAAAGCCCCAGTGTGTAGCTCACGACCGCCATCTATCGGTCAAACAAGATAATGCAATGATTTTAAGCACACGAACTACGGCGTCTCAGAGAGACCCTACTTCAACAGCCTACCACCAATTTCACCGGAACAGAACGCAAACAACTTCTGGTATCCCTCGAGTGATGACGTAAGTGAATTGCATTTGTTAGACATACTGTACAGACCCCTAATATTTGTGATTTAGTCATTTAATTTCAGAATTAATATTTTTGTCGGCATTGTTAGGAAATACTGTACGTCAGCTAATGATAATGGCTATCTATGTTCATATTTGTTAGTGCAACTAAACTATGCAACAGAGAACACACAGTTATGTTATATGTTTTATAGACATGTGGACCATCTCAAAGAGGGCGAGGGAGACGAGGAAGAGAACGCGGAAGTGAACGCGGTGTCTCGTAACGTACAATTATGTCATCATGGAAAAATAATTCCATTCGAGCATGCATGTGAATGGCTCAAAACATACCTTTGCTTGGAATATGTGGTATTTAGATTACATCGTTTGCTGATATGTTTAGTATATCGTACAAAAATAATGGTGTTAACTGAACTACACAGATGCAACTCAGACTCGTAAACCCCCCCGTGTCTTGTTGCTACTAACCACTCAGAAAAGTGCTGCTTACAAAAACATTTGAAACCCTTTACTCAGATATCGATTTGTCACCATGTTGAACAATTTTACCTAATAAATATCACTAAGCAACTTAATTAGTTTTGATTGAAGATACAACAGCTTCCTTGTACTTCGATGTGCAGGAATTTACATGGCTTTCACAAATAGTCTTGCTCATATAATAATGTACTTCATTGGCTCAGTGACTTTCAGTTCATTGTTTGGTACCTCATCTGACATACAATTGTTACCTTCTTGCAGAGACTCGTACAGGAAATGACCATGGAGGAACATGAAGATATCCAAGTCCAGCTGATAGACTGACACCAAGAAATACTTTTTGACACATTGCTGACACATCAGCACCACCATGATTTCCTGTACCTGGATCCCAGACTGCAGCACCTTGGTGACTTGTGGCAAATAAGTGACACTTTCCCAGATCCTCGAGGACAATACAAAGGTTTTTTACCTGGCATATAATTAGTCCATGTCTGACACTTGTTGTAGTTTGTATAACTTGTATATTGTTGTTGTGTGTTAATTTGTACATTTTGAATAACTAAAAAATACTATTTCCTTTGGCGTCAACATGCAGTGTTCATTCGACACCTAACCTAACACTATTTTACATGACCAGAAATGTAAAACATCAAAAGCCCGGAGAATTATTATAAATGCTTGCAATGACAAGGAATTCTTCATTGGCCAATGAATGTAAGGTACAGTACATGAAAATGAATAAATAATATAAAGTAAAATAAAAGTCTACATGAAATGAACATATTAACTAAAAAAAAAAAAATGCTGTTATAATATAATGAGCGACATGAATTGCAGTTGATCCAGAAATTTACCAATACGCTGTGCATTTCAAAATATGGAAAATAGACATACAGGTTTGGGCCAAAGGTAGTGTTACAGAGCAGGTATGTGTTGTACACAGCTAAAATATCTGATTAACTCAATACCATGATGGGTTTTTTTTTGTGTGTGTGTGTGTGTGCTGACATTGTCCCCCATTAACATTGCAACATTCCTCAAACTCTCCCGAACACATAGTATGATCTGTAACACTACTTTTCGCCTACTCTATGATGTTATTGGGGCAAAATCAAGGAAGGCTTGTCCATTGATTGTGTGAACAGACTGCAGTAAAAATGAAGTCACTTCAATGTTTGCTGGTTTTATTAAGTCTGACATGCTCCTTGACTGCACAAGTACATGTTATGGAGTGAGGGCATGTTCCCACCAACGATGATATCATATTCTTCAAAGGCTTGCTGAGGAAAGTGAGGGAGGAGTCACTCCATGGCTTCAGACACCTGGTCAGCAGGTCCTGTGTAAAACAAGTGGTGCTTGTACATGTGACCATTCCGTATTGCTTCACACAAAAAGTTCATGTAGTGTGCAATGCCGTCCATATGTAAATGACATACCAAGACGTCGGCTGACTTCAGTTTGTTGCAGCTCAGATATGGTAGGTAGAGATACTGGTGGTACAACACCGAAGCCTTCTGGGGTCCTCCATTCAAGTGTCCTCATTCGGGGCATTCCAATTTGGCTGCTGAGGAAAGTGAGGGAGGAGTCACTCCATGGCTTCAGACACCTGGTCAGCAGGTCCTGTGTAAAACAAGTGGTGCTTGTACATGTGACCATTCCGTATTGCTTCACACAAAAAGTTAATGTCGTGTGTAATACCGTCCATATGTAAATGACATACCAAGACGTCGGCTGACTTCAGTTTGTTGCAGCTCAGATATGGTAGGTAGAGATACTGGTGGTACAACACCGAAGCCTTCTGGGGTCCTCCATTCAAGTGTCCTCATTCGGGGCATTCCAATTTGGCTGCTGAGGAAAGTGAGGGAGGAGTCACTCCATGGCTTCAGACACCTGGTCAGCAGGTCCTGTGTAAAACAAGTGGTGCTTGTACATGTGACCATTCCGTATTGCTTCACACAAAAAGTTCATGTAGTGTGCAATGCCGTCCATATGTAAATGACATACCAAGACGTCGGCTGACTTCAGTTTGTTGCAGCTCAGATATGGTAGGTGGAGATACTGGTGGTACAACACCGAAGCCTTCTGGGGTCCTGCATTCAAGTGTCCTCATTTGGGACATTCCAATTTGGCTGCTGAGGAAAGTGAGGGAGGAGTCACTCCATGGCTTCAGACACTGGTCAGCAGGTCCTGTGTAAAACAAGTGGTGCTTGTACATGTGACCATTCCGTATTGCTTCACACAAAAAGTTCATGTAGTGTGCAATGCCGTCCATATGTAAATGACATACCAAGACGTCGGCTGACTTCAGTTTGTTGCAGCTCAGATATGGTAGGTGGAGATACTGGTGGTACAACACCGAAGCCTTCTGGGGTCCTCCATTCAAGTGTCCTCATTCGGGGCATTCCAATTTGGCTGCTGACTCTCCCCTTGATATTTTTTTTTCTTGCAGGTCGGTGATGTATTTAAACGGTGCATGAATGCTTGTATACATCAGAATATGGTTCTGGAACCCCTCAAGTTTGGCTGTTGATCTAGTGTGACACAAACAAAAACACAATGATAAAATAAAATAGAATAATTGATGATACTACTATATGTCACCAACTTTCCAACAAAGCCCCCAAAATAGAGGAAAGATCTTTAGTTTTTGGGCCCAAAACATTGTATTAGCTAGATAAAAGTAACTTGACTGCATACTGCATAGAATATGCAAAGGCTGCTTGCTTGTCGAATTTCCGTGGAAAACGTGGCAGCCTGTAAATTCTTGTGCACCCAATTACACAATGGACCAGTACACACTTGAGTGAGAGAGTTCAGACTCTAGCAGTGCTTACGGTACAGCCAGCATTTAAGTCCAGAAAGTTATTCCCTGCCGAAAATTAATTTCGAGAACACTATTTTCACCAACCACAACGAAAATAATTTTCAACTCCTCCACTAATACAGTATGCTTTAGATTCTCCATTGAAGTTATGGGCAAATATACCTCCGAAATCACAGTTACATTACATTACACAATAACTTGCGCATTTACTCTAAATATAACGTGCCAGCGGGAATCTTTTTTTTTTTTCAAAGCAAGTACCTACATAACGAAATCGTTCGAGTGGTGCGGAGTTGCTAATCAACAGCTACAGTGATCGTAAAACAAAGGTACGAACATCGTATTAATTAGTACAGTGTATACTTTTTCTCTCGCTCTCAAAACGTAAACACAAATGTACTCTTACTTACCGGTCAAGTAGAAAGCAGTCGAAGGCACCGGCACGTCCCAAACCTAGTCTGTTCCTCATTTCTCTCCATCTGGCAAATGCGGCTACAATATAAACTCTTGTTTTGTCGCGCTGAAATAAAATAAATTCCCAAAGTAAGTGTGATGCTTGATAATGCTCTCTTCGGGGACCGGAAACTCTTCTTCTTCGTGGAAATGCGGTCGCCATACAAACCGGAAGTGCGTTCCAAAAACGCGTTAAGAAATGGAGCGCTGAAATTTGTGTTTGACGGCACCCGTAGCAGAAAGATGGCGGCGAAACATGGCGGACACTAGAAGCCGCGGCTCGGACATGTAAGATAATTTGCGATTTCTAGACTAACCGTTATATTTAAAAAAAGTACGTTTATGCGATACAACATATCTTTTTACATACTACTAACACAAACAATTGGTTTTTTTTTCCGAATGATTTATTGTTTCACCACTAGATGCCACTGTATAATACTGAGTGTACCTTTAAGCATTTGCTCTTTCTGGACAAATGAAATTTTAAAGGCAATATTTGATGCCCCGCCCCCATCATATAGTATTTCGAAAAGGCAAGACTTTTAGCCCAGTTGTTCTCTCACGTCTTGAGATGATAAATGCCAAGTTTTAAGTTAATTGGATGAAAAATGTTTGCAGAGGGGGAAAAAGCATGACCACAGTGAATGTGCCAAAATAGGCCAAAATTGGACATTAAAAAATTCATAGCTCATTTCCTGTACATTTTAGCTACATGGTCCTAATAGACTTTTTTGTGCATCTCGGGGTGCTACACGTGCCTGCCAATTTTCGTTGCTCTAGCTCAAACGTGCCGGGCTTGGTTTTTATTTTTCTACGCTAGGGGGCGCTATAGAGTTGCGTTGTTATGACGACTTCATAATATCAAATTTTTCGCCGGGCCTGAGGAGTGTGCAAAGTTCGGTGAGTTTTCGTGAATGTTTAGGTACTCAAAAATGCGATCGTTTACGGAGAATAATAATAATAATAATAATAATAATAATAATAATAATTCGAACGAAAAACAATAGGGACCTCGCAGCGGTCGCTGCTCGGGCCCTAACTAGAGCTGCGAGCAGCTATAAAGGGCCCTCGCAGCCCGGGCCACGTTGGGGTCCTTGCACGTTGGGGTACTTGCACGTTAGGGTACTGGCACGTTGGGGTACTGGCATATTGGAAGCAAAATTTCTTTGAAAATGGCATAATAAACGTTTACATGTAGATTTTTTTTTTTGCCAGTCTGTGTCAAGCTCAACGGGTTTTGGTGATTGTTAAGACCTGCAAAAATCAGCGTCCTTTTTTATTTTTAGGCAATGAGTTGCCCTGATTGGTATTTTTTGTAAAAGTGTATATAGACATCATCGCTCGTTGTACTCATTGCACAATGTTACTTTTATTGTCCAAAGGGGCAATCAAAAATGAATAAAACAAAATGGAAACGTACATACGTTTGGATCGGTGTGAAGCCAGTGAACAATTTGAGTGGTGGAAACTAAAAGAATATTCATAAATGACTTAGTTATCACACTTAGAATGAGTTTACATTTTTTGTACAAAATACCGTATGTGTTTTTTTATTTTATTTATATAATATGCCTCAAGGGCTAGATGGCGCTGTATTTATAACTGAATGTTGTCATAGAGATACCTTCAGGCCTTGATTATAAGCATACATGTCAAGTGTGGGATTTTTTTTGGAGCATGTATCGTGGAGTTATTAAGCATATCCTTCATTCACGATATTGCTTTTAATGTCCACAGAGGCTATCAAAAATAAATAAAAATATATATATGTTTGGATAAGTCTGATGCCAGTGAACATTTTGAGTGGTGGAAACTAAAAGAATATTCATAAATGACTGAGTTATCACACTTAGAATGAGTTTACATTTTTTGTACAAAATACCGTATGTGGGGTATTTTTTTTTTATGCCTCAAGGGGTAGGTGGCGCTGCATATATAACTGAATGTTGTCATAGAGATAATTTTCAGGCCTTGATTATAAGCATACATGTCAAGTTTGGGATTTTTTGGAGCATGTACCGGGGAGTTAACAAGCATATCCTTTTTCATTGCGAAACACAAATCTTGATGCCACGCCCTCATCATATAGTATTTCGAAAAGTCAAGATTTTCCCCCCTGTCGTTGGCTCAGGTCTTGACATTGTCCAGGTCAAGTCTTAACTCAGTCGGATGAAACGTGGAGAAGAAGTGGGCAAAAGTATGCCCCCTGTAAATGTGCAAAAATCATCAAAAATGGGACATTCAAAAATTCGTAGCTCACTTCCTGTTCATTTTAGCATATGGGTCCAAGAGACTTTTATGTAGGTCTTGGGCTCCCTCATACACCTAAAATTTTTCGTAGATCTTGGTTAAACGTACAACCGGGGCTGCTTCGTTAAAATTTTCTAGGGGGCGCTATTGAGTCATTTTTGTAAAAATAGCACAATCAACATTAAAATATTGCTCATTTTACCAGGCCAGATGTGTGTGCCAAGTTTCATGAGTTTCTGTGCATGTTTAGACCCTCAAAACCGGCGTTGTTTTCTTGGCGAACAGCGCTTAGCCACGCCCACAGCAATTCACGAAAACTCACAAACTTCGTGTTGTGACATCAGGAAGGACGAAACCCTCATCTGAGCAAATCTGAGGTAGGTCCAGTTAACGTGTTTGGACAAAAACGTAGAAGAAAATTTGTAAGAAAAAAAAAATGCCACTAGGTGGCGCTATCAGTAAGATGAAATATAAGTTCGTAGATGTCTTTAGGGCTGGACTCTCATCAAATGTGTGAAATTTTGAGAAGATAGGATCATCTCGGTCAAGTTAATGCAGCTTTTATTGTCACGAAAAATCTTCAGACTTTGCGTCACCGTAGCGGCCACGCCCTTTGGCGAAAAGTTACAATATTCGGTGTGGGGCATGATCAACATCTTAAAGCTTTTCTGACCAATTTTCAACTGGATCCCTTCAACGAGCTCAGCACAGTAGCTAAAAACGTAAAGTATGACATTTATTGTTACCACTAGGTGGCGCTATATGTATAACTGAATTTTATCATATAGATGTTTTCAGGCCGTGACTATTACGTTTTCTGAGAAGATTGAGATTTTTCGGAGCTTGAACATGGGAGTTATTAAGCATTTGCTCTTTCTGGACAAATGAAATTTTCAAGGCAATATTTGATGCCCCGCCCCCGTCATATAGTATTTCAAAAAGTCAAGGTTTTTTGCCCAGTTGTTGTCTCAGGTCTTGAGATGATAAATGCCAATTTTGAAGTCAACTGGATGAAAAATGTTTGCAAAGGGGGAAAAAGCATGACCACAGTGAATGTGCCAAAATAGGCCAAAATTGGACATTAAAAAATTCATAGCTCATTTCCTGTACATTTTAGCTACATGGTCCCAATAGACTTTTTTGTGCGTCTCGGGGTGCTACACGTGCCTGCCAATTTTCGTTGCTCTAGCTCAAACGTGCCGGGCTTGGTTATTATTTTTCTACGCTAGGGGGCGCTATAGAGTCGCGTTGTTATGACGCCTTCATAATATCAAATTTTTCGCCGGGCCCGAAGAGTGCGCAAAGTTCGGTGAGTTTTCGTGAATGTTTAGGTACCCAAAATCGCGATCGTTTGCGGAGAATAAAGAAGAAGAAGAAGAATAATAATAACTAGAGCTGCGAGCAGCTATAAAGGGCCCTCGCAGCCCGGGCCACGTTGGGGTCCTTGCACGTTGGGGTACTTGCACGTTGGGGTACTGGCACGTTGGGGTACTGGCATATTGGAAGCAAAATTTTCTTTGAAAATGGCATGATAAACCTTAACATGTAGAATATTTTTTTTGCCAGTGTGTGTGTCAAGCTCAACGGGTTTGGTGATTGTTAAGACCTGCAAAAATCAGCGTCCTAAATCAGCGTCCTTTTTTATTTTTAGGCAATGAGTTGCCCTGATTGGT
Organism: Festucalex cinctus; assembly: GCF_051991245.1. Lineage (NCBI taxonomy): Eukaryota > Metazoa > Chordata > Actinopteri > Syngnathiformes > Syngnathidae > Festucalex > Festucalex cinctus. The sequence continues at coordinate 20,526,604 of NC_135431.1, forward strand.
ATTTTTTGTAAAAGTGTATATACACATCATCGCTCGTTGTACTCAGTGCACACTGTTGCTTTTATTGTCCAAAGGGGCAATAAAAAATGAATAAAACAAAATGGAAACGTACATACGTTTGGATCGGTGTGAAGCCAGTGAACAATTTGAGTGGTGGAAACTAAAATAATATTCATAAATGACTTAATTATCACACTTAGAATGAGTTTACATTTTTTTTTTTAGGGCTAGGTGGCGCTGTATTTATAACTGAATGTGCCAAAATAGGCCAAAATTGGACATTAAAAAATTCATAGCTCACTTCCTGTACATTTTAGCTACATGGTCCCAATAGACTTTTTTGTGCGTCTCGGGGTGCTACACGTGCCTGCCAATTTTCGTTGCTCTATTTTTTTGCCAGTGTGTGTGTCAAGCTCAACGGGTTTTGGTGCTTGTTAAGACCTGCAAAAATCAGCGTCCTTTTTTATTTTTAGGCAATGAGTTGCCCTGATTGGTATTTTTTGTAAAAGTGTATATACACATCATCGCTCATTGTACTCATTGCACAATGTTGCTTTTATTGTCCAAAGGGGCAATAAAAAATGAATACAACAAAATGGAAACGTACATACGTTTGGATCGGTGTGAAGCCAGTGAACAATTTGAGTGGTGGAAACTAAAAGAATATTCATAAATGACTTAGTTATCACACTTAGAATGAGTTTACATTTTTTTGTACAAAATACTGTGTGTTTTTTTTTATATATATATAATTATATAAGCCTCAAGGGCTAGGTGGCGCTGTATTTATAACTGAATGTTGTCATGGAGATACCTTCAGGCCTTGATTATTAGCATACATGTCAAGTGTGGGATTTTTTTTGGAGCATGTACCGTGGAGTTATTAAGCATATCCTTCATTCACGATAATGCTTTTAATGTCCATAGAGGCTTTCAAAAATAAATAAATACATATATATATGTTTGCATAAGTCTGATGCCAGTGAACATTTTGAGTGGTGGAAACTAAAAGAATATTCATAAATGACTTAGTTATCACACTTAGAATGAGTTTACAATTTTTGTACAAAATACCGTATGTGGGGTATTTTTTTTTTATGCCTCAAGGGCTAGGTGGCGCTGCATATATAACTGAATGTTGTCATAGAGATAGCTTCAGGCCTTGATTATATGCATACATGTCAAGTTTGGGATTTTTTGGAGCATGTACCGGGGAGTTATTAAGCATATCCTTTTTCATTGCGAAACACAAAATTTGATGCCCCGCCCTCATCATATAGTATTCCGAAAAGTCAAGATTTTTCCCCCTGTCGTTGGCTCAGGTCTTGACATGGTCCAGGTCAAGTCTGAAGTCAGTCGGATGAAACGTGTAGGAGAAGTGGGCAAAAGTATGCCCCCTGTAAATGTGCTAAAATCGTAAAAAATGGGACATTCAAAAATTCGTAGCTCGCTTCCTGTTCATTTTAGCACATGGGTCCAAGAGACTTTTTTGTATGTCTTGGGCTCCCTCATACACCTAAAAATTTCCAAAGATCTTGCTTCAACGTACAAGCGGGGCTGCTTCGTTAAAAATTTCTAGGGGGCGCTATTGAGTCATTTTTGTAAAAATAGCACAATCCACGATAAAATATTGCTCATTTTGCCAGGCCAGATGTTGTGCCAAGTTTCATGTGTTTCTGTGCCAGTTTAGGCTCTCAAAATTGGCGTTGTTTTCTTGGCAAACAGCGCTTAGCCACACCCACAGCGATTCGTGAAAACTCACAAGCTTCGTGTTGTGACATCATGAAGGCCGAAACCCTCATCTGAGCAAATATGAGGTAGGTCCAGTTAACGTGTTTGGAGAAGAACGTTGAAGAAAATTCGTAAGAAAAAAAATTGCCACTAGGTGGCACTATCAGTAAGATGAAATATAACTTCGTAGATGTCTTTAGGGCTGGACTCTCATCAAAGGTGTGAAATTTTGAGAAGATAGGATCATCTCGGTCAAGTTAATGCAGCTTTTATTGTCATGAAAAATATTCAGACTTTGCGTCACCGTAGCGGCCATGCCCTTTGGCGAAAAGTTACAATATTCGGTGTGGGGCATGATCAACATCTTAAGGCTTTTCTGACCATTTTTCAACTGGATCCCTTCAACGAGATCAGCACAGTAGTTAAAAACGTAAAGTATGACATTTATTGTTACCACTAGGTGGCGCTATATGTAGAACTGAATTTTATCATATAGATGTTTTCAGGCTGTGACTATTACGTTGCCTGAGAAGTTTGAGATTTTTTGGAGCTTGTACATGGGAGTTATTCAGCATTTGCTCTTTCTGGACAAATGAGATTTTAAAGGCAATATTTGATGCCCCGCCCCCGTCATATAGTATTTCGAAAAGGCAAGACTTTTTGCCCAGTTGTTCTCTCAGGTCTTGAGATGATAAATGCCAAGTTTGAAGTCAATCGGATGAAAACTGTTTGCAAAGGGGGGGAAAGTATGACCACAGTGAATGTGCAAAAATGGGCCAAAATTGGACATTCAAAAATTCATAACTCACTTCCTGTACATTTTTGCTACATGGTCCCAATTGACTTTTTGTGCGTCCCAGGGTGCTACAAGTGCCTGCCAATTTTCGTAGCTCTAGGTCAAACGTGCCGGGATTGGTTTTTATTTTTTTATGCTAGGGGGCGCTATAGAGTAACATTGTTATGACAACATCAGAATATCAAATTTTTCGCCGGACCCGAAGAGTGTGCAAATTTCGGTGAGTTTTCGTAAATGTTTAGGTCCTCAAAAATGCGATCGTTTACGGAGAAGAAGAAGAAGAAGAATAATAATAATAATAATAATTCGAACGAAAAACAATAGGGACCTCGCAGCGGTCGCTGCTCGGGCCCTAATAACTAGAGCTGCGAGCAGCTATAAAGGGCCCTCGCAGCCCGGGCCACGTTGGGGTCCTTGCACGTTGGGGTACTTGCACGTTGGGGTACTGGCACATTGGGGTACTGGCATATTGGAAGCAAAATTTCTTTGAAAATGGCATAATAAACGTTTACATGTAGAATATTTTTTTGCCAGTGTGTGTATCAAGCTCAACGGGTTTTGGTGATTGTTAAGACCTGCAAAAATCAGCGTCCTTTTTTATTTTTAGGCAATGAGTTGCCCTGATTGGTATTTTTTTGTAAAAGTGTATATACACATCATCGCTCGTTGTACTCATTGCACAATGTTACTTTTATTGTCCAAAGGGGCAATCAAAAATGAATAAAACAAAATGGAAACGTACATACGTTTGGATCGGTGTGAAGCCAGTGAACAATTTGAGTGGTGGAAACTAAAAGAATATTCATAAATGACTTAGTTATCACACTTAGAATGAGTGTACATTTTCTGTACAAAATACCGTATGTGGGGTATTTTTTATTTTTTTTTATATAAGCCTCAAGGGCTAGGTGGCGATGTATTTATAACTGAATGTTGTCATAGAGATACCTTCAGGCCTTGATTATAAGCATACATGTCAAGTGTGGGATTTTTTTTGGAGCATGTACCGTGGAGTTATTAAGCATATCCTTCATTCACGATATTGCTTTTAATGTCCATAGAGGCTATCAAAAATAAATAAAAATATATATATGTTTGGATAAGTCTGATGCCAGTGAACATTTTGAGTGGTGGAAACTAAAAGAATATTCATAAATGACTTCGTTATCACACTTAGAATGAGTTTACATTTTTTGTACAAAATACCGTATGTGGGGTATTTTTTTTTCATGCCTCAAGGGCTAGGTGGCGCTGCATAAATAACTGAATGTTGTCATAGAGATAACTTCAGGCCTTGACGATAAACATACATGTCAAGTTTGGGATTTTTTGGAGCATGTACCGGGGAGTTATCAAGCATATCCTTTTTCATTGTGAAACACAAATTTTGATGCCCCGCCCTCATCATATAGTATTTCGAAAAGTCAAAATTTTTCCCCCTGTCGTTGGCTCAGGTCTTGACATGGTCCAGGCCAAGTCTTAACTCAGTCGGATGAAACGTGTAGGAGAAGTGGGCAAAAGTCTGCCCCCTGTGAATGTGCAAAAATCGTCAAAAATGGGACATTCAAAAATTCGTAGCTCACTTCCTGTTCACTTTAGCATATGGGTACAAGAGACTTTTTTGTAGGTCTTGGGCTCCCTCATACACCTAAAAATATTCGGCGTTCTTGCTTAAACGTACAACCGGGGCTGCTTCGTTAAAAATTTCGAGGGGGCGCTATTGAGTCATTTTTGTAAAAATAGCACAATCAACAATAAAATATTGTTCATTTTACCAGGCCAGATGTGTGTGCCAAGTTTCATGAGTTTCTGCGCATGTTTAGACCCTCAAAACTGGCGTTGTTTTCTTGGCGAACAGTGCTTAGCCACGCCCACAGCGATTCGCGAAAACTCACAAACTTCGTGTTGTGACATCATGAAGGCCGAATCCCTCATCTGAGCAAATATGAGGTAGGTCCAGTTAACGTGTTTGGAGAAAAACGTAGAAGAAAATTCGTAAGAAAAAAAATTGCCACTAGGTGGCGCTATCAGTAAGATGAAATATAAGTTCATAGATGTCTTTAGGGCTGGACTCTCATCAAATGTGTGAAATTTTGAGAAGATAGGATCATCTTGGTCAAGTTCATGCAGCTTTTATTGTCACGAAAAATCTTTAGACTTTGCGGCACCGTAGCGGCCACGCCCTTTGGCGAAAAGTTACAATATTCGGTGTGGGGCATGATCAACATCTTAAGGCTTTTCTGACCAATTTTCAACTGGATCCCTTCAACGAGCTCAGCGCAGTAGCTAAAAATGTAAAGTATGACATTTATTGTTACCACTAGGTGGCGCTATATGTATAACTGAATTTTATCATATAGATGTTTTCAGGCCGTGACTATTACATTGCCTGAGAAGTTTGAGATTTTTTTGGAGCTTGAACATGGGAGTTATTAAGCATTTGTTCTTTCTGGACAAATGAAATTTTAAAGGCAATATTTGATGCCCCGCCCCCATCATATAGTATTTCGAAAAGGCAAGACTTTTTGCCCAGTTGTTCTCTCACATCTTGAGATGATAAATGCCAAGTTTGAAGTTAATTGGATGAAAAATGTTTGCAGAGGGGGAAAAAGCATGACCACAGTGAATGTGCCAAAATAGGCCAAAATTGGACATTAAAAAATTCATAGCTCATTTCCTGTACATTTTAGCTACATGGTCCCAATATACTTTTTTGTGCATCTCGGGGTGCTACACGTGCCTGCCAATTTTCGTTGCTCTAGCTCAAACGTGCCGGGCTTGGTTTTTATTTTTCTACGCTAGGGGGCGCTATAGAGTTGCGTTGTTATGACGACTTCATAATATCAAATTTTTCGCCGGGCCTGAGGAGTGTGCAAAGTTCGGTGAGTTTTCGTGAATGTTTAGGTACCCAAAATCGGGATCGTTTGCGGAGAATAAAGAAGAAGAAGAAGAAGAAGAAGAAGAAGAATTTTTACAAAAACAATAGGGACCTCGCAGCGGTCGCTGCTCGGGCCCTAATAATTTTTACAAAAACAATAGGGACCTCGCAGCGGTCGCTGCTCGGGCCCTAATAATAATAATTTTTACAAAAACAATAGGGACCTCGCAGCGGTCGCTGCTCGGGCCCTAATAATAATAATAATAATAATAATTTTTACAAAAACAATAGGGACCTCGCAGCGGTCGCTGCTCGGGCCCTAATAATAATTCTTACAAAAACAAGAGGGACCTCGCAGCGGTCGCTGCTCGGGCCCTAATAATAATTTTTACAAAAACAATAGGGACCTCGCAGCGGTCGCTGCTCGGGCCCTAATAATAATAATTTTTACAAAAACAATAGGGACCTCGCAGCGGTCGCTGCTCGGGCCCTAATAATAATAATAATAATGATAATAATAATAATAATAATTTTTACAAAAACAATAGGGACCTCGCAGCGGTCGCTGCTCGGGCCCTAATAATAATAATAATAATAATAATAATAATAATAATAATAATAATAATAATAATAATAATAATTTTTACAAAAACAATAGGGACCTCGCAGCGGTCGCTGCTCGGGCCCTAACTAGAGCTGCGAGCAGCTATAAAGGGCCCTCGCAGCCCGGGCCACGTTGGGGTCCTTGCACGTTGTGGTACTTGCATGTTGGGGTACTGGCACATTGGGGTACTGGCATATTGGAAGCAAAATTTCTTTGAAAATGGCATAATAAACGTTTACATGTAGAATATTTTTTTGCCAGTGTGTGTGTCAAGCTCAACGGGTTTTGGTGATTGTTAAGACCTGCAAAAATCAGCGTCCTTTTTTATTTTTAGGCAATGAGTTGCCCTGATTGGTATTTTTTTGTAAAAGTGTATATACACATCATCGCTCGTTGTACTCATTGCACAATGTTACTTTTATTGTCCAAAGGGGCAATCAAAAATGAATAAAACAAAATGGAAACGTACATACGTTTGGATCGGTGTCAAGCCAGTGAACAATTTGAGTGGTGGAAACTAAAAGAATATTCATAAATGACTTAGTTATCACACTTAGAATGAGTGTACATTTTTTGTACAAAATACTGTATGTGGGGTATTTTTATTTTTTTTTATATAAGCCTCAAGGGCTAGGTGGCGCTGTATTTATAACTGAATGTTGTCATAGAGATACCTTCAGGCCTTGATTATAAGCATACATGTCAAGTGTGGGATTTTTTTTGGAGCATGTACCGTGGAGTTATTAAGCATATCCTTCATTCACGATATTGCTTTTAATGTCCATAGAGGCTATCAAAAATAAATAAAAATATATATATGTTTGGATAAGTCTGATGCCAGTGAACATTTTGAGTGGTGGAAACTAAAAGAATATTAAGAAATGACTTCGTTATCACACTTAGAATGAGTGTACATTTTTTGTACAAAATACCGTATGTGGGGTATTTTTTTTTTATTCCTCAAGGGCTAGGTGGCGCTGCATATATAACTGAATGTTGTCACAGAGATAACTTCAGGCCTTGACGATAAACATACATGTCAAGTTTGGGATTTTTTGGAGCATGTACCGGGGAGTTATCAAGCATATCCTTTTTCATTGCGAAACACAAAATTTGATGCCCCGCCCTCATCATACAGTATTTCGAAAAGTCAAAATTTTTCCCCCTGTCGTTGGCTCAGGTCTTGACATGGTCCAGGCCAAGTCTTAACTCAGTCGGATGAAACGTGTAGGAGAAGTGGGCAAAAGTCTGCCCCCTGTGAATGTGCAAAAATCGTAAAAAATGGGACATTCAAAAATTCATAGCTCACTTCCTGTTCATTTTAGCATATGGGTCCAAGAGACTTTTTTGTAGGACTTGGGCTCCCTCATACACCTAAAAATATTCGTCGTTCTTGCTTAAACGTACAACCGGGGCTGCTTTGTTAAAAACTTCTAGGGGGCGCTATTGAGTCATTTTTGTAAAAAATAGCACAATCAACAATAAAATATGGCCCATTTTACCAGGCCAGATGTGTGTGCCAAGTTTCATGAGTTTCTGTGCATGTTTAGACCCTCAAAACTGGCGTTGTTTTCTTGGCGAACAGCGCTTAGCCACACCCACAGCAATTCGCGAAAACTCACAAACTTCGTGTTGTGACATCATGAAGGCCGAAACCCTCATCTGAGCAAATATGAGGTAGGTCCAGTTAACGTGTTTGGAGAAAAACGTAGAAGAAAATTCGTAAGAAAAAAAATTGCCACTAGGTGGCGCTATCAGTTAGATGAAATATAAGTCAGTAGATGTCTTTAGGGCTGGACTCTCATCAAATGTGTGAAATTTTGAGAAGATAGGATCATCTCGGTCAAGTTAATGCAGCTTTTATTTTCACGAAAAATCTTCAGACTTTGCGTCACCGTAGCGGCCACGCCCTTTGGCGAAAAGTTACAATATTCGGTGTGGGGCATGATCAACATCTTAAGGCTTTTCTGACCAATTTTCAAATGGATCCCTTCAACAAGCTCAGCACAGTAGCTAAAAACGTAAAGTATGACATTTATTGTAACCACTAGGTGGCGCTATATGTATAACTGAATTTTATCATATAGATGTTTTCAGGCCGTGACTATTACGTTGCCTGAGAAGTTTGAGATTTTTTGGAGCTTGAACATGGGAGTTATTAAGCATTTGCTCTTTCTCGACAAATGAAATTTTAAAGGCAATATTTGATGCCCCGCCCCCGTCATATAGTATTTCAAAAAGGCAAGATGTTTTGCCCAGTTGTTCTCTCAGGTCTTGAGATGATAAATGCCAAGTTTGAAGTCAATTGGATGAAAAATGTTTGCAAAGGGGGAAAAAGCATGACCACAGTGAATGTGCCAAAATAGGCCAAAATTGGACATAAAAAAATTCATAGCTCACTTCCTGTACATTTTAGCTACATGGTCCCAAGAGACTTTTTTGTGCGTCTCGGGGTACTACACGTGCCTGCCAATTTTTGTTGCTCTAGCTCAAACGTGCCGGGCTTGGTTTTTATTTTTCTACGCTAGGGGGCGCTATCGAGTCGCATTGTTATAACGACTTCATAATATCAAATTTTTCGCCGGACCTGAGGAGTGTGCAAAGTTCGGTGAGTTTTCGTGAATATTTAGGTACCCAAAATCGCGATTGTTTGCGGAGAATAAAGAAGAAGAAGAAGAAGAAGAAGAAGAAGAAGAAGAAGAAGAATTTTTACAAAAACAATAGGGACCTCGCAGCGGTCGCTGCTCGGGCCCTAATAATAATAATAATAATAATAATTTGAACGAAAAACAATAGGGACCTCGCAGCGGTCGCTGCTCGGGCCCTAACTAGAGCTGCGAGCAGCTATAAAGGGCCCTCGCAGCCCGGGCCACGTTGGAGTACTTGCACGTTGGGGAACTTGCACATTGGGGTACTGGCACATTGGAAGCAGAATTTCTTTGAAAATGGCATGATAAACATGTGGACTTTTTTTTTTTTTTTGCCAGGTGTGATGAGTGTGTCAAGCTCAATGGGTTTTGGTGATTGTTAAGATCTGCAAAAATCAGCGTCTTTTTTTTATTTTTAGGCAATGAGTTGCTCTGATTGGTATTTTTCGTAAAAGTATATATACACACATCATCGCTCGTACTCATTGCACAATGTTGCTTTTATTGTCCATAGAGGCGATAAAAAAAAAAAATAAAACTAAATAAAAAATACGTATGTTTGGATCGGTCTGATACCAGTGAACATATTGAGTGGTGGAAAGTAAAAGAATATTCATAAATGACTTAGTTATCACACTTACAATGAGTTTACAATTTTTGCAAAAATACCGTAAGTGAGGCATTTTTTTTTATGCCTCAAGGACTAGGTGGCGCTGTATTTATAACTGAATTTTGTCATAGAGATACCTTCAGGCCTTGACTCTAAATATACATTTCAAATATGGGATTTTTTGGAGCATGTACCTGGGAGTTATTAAGCATAGCCTTCATTCACCATATTGCTTTTAATGTCCATAGAGGCTATCAAAAATACATAAAACTAAATAACAAAAATATGTATGTTTGGTTAGGTCTGATGCCAGTGAATATTTTGAGTGGTGGAAGGTAAAAGAATATTCCTAAATGACTTAGTTATCACACTTAGAATGAGTTTACATTTTTTGTACAAAATACCGTAAGTGGGGTATTTTTTTTTCATGCCTCAAGGGCTAGGTGGCGCTGCATATATAACTGAATGTTGTCATAGAGATACCTTCAGGCCTTGACGATAAACATACATGTCAAGTTTTGGAGCATGTATCGGGGAGTTATTAAGCATATCCTTTTTCAGTGCGAAACACAAATTTTGATGCCCCGCCCTCATCATATAGTATTTCCAAAAGTCAAGATTTTTCCGTCTGTTGTTGGCTCAGGTCTTGGCATGGTCCAGGTCAAGTCATAAGTCAGTCGGATAAAACGTGTAGGAGAAGTGGGCAAAAGTATGCCCTCTGAAAATGTGCAAAAATCGTAAAAAATGGGACATTCAAAAATTCGTAGCTCACTTCCTGTTCATTTTAGCATATGGGTCCAAGAGTCTTTTTTGTAGGTCTTTGGCTCCCTCATACACGTAAAAATTTTCGTAGATCTTGCTTAAACGTACAATCGGGGCTGCTTCGTTAAATATTTTGAGGGGGCGCTATTGAGTCATTTTTGTAAAAATAGCACAATCAACAATAAAATATTGTTCATTTTACCAGGCCAGATGTGTGTGCCAAGTTTCATGAGTTTCTGCGCATGTTTAGACCCTCAAAACTGGCGTTGTTTTCTTGGCGAACAGTGCTTAGCCACGCCCACAGCGACTCGAGAAAACTCACAAACTTCGTGTTGTGACAGCATGAAGGCCGACACCCTCATCTGAGCAAATATGAGGTAGGTCCAGTTAACATGGTTGGAGAAAAACATTGAAGAAAAATCGTAAGAAAAAAAATTGCCAGTAGGTGGCGCTATCAGTAAGATGAAATATAAGTTTGTAGATGTCTTTAGGGCTGGACTCTCATCAATTGTGTAAAATTTTGAGAAGATAGCATCATCTCGGTCAAGTTAATGCAGCTTTTGTTGTCACGAGAAATCTTCAGACTTTGCGGCACCGTAGCGGCCACGCCCTTTGGCGAAAAGTTACAATATTCGGTGTGGGGCATGATCAACATCTTAAGGCTTTTCTGACCAATTTTCAACTGGATCCCTTCAACGAGCTCAGCACAGTAGCTAAAAACGTAAAGTATGACAATTATTGTTACCACTAGGTGGCGCTACATGGATAACTGAATTTTATCATATAGATGTTTTCAGGCCGTGACTATTAGGTTGCCTGATAAGTTTGAGATTTTTTGGAGCTTGAACATGGGAGTTATTAAGCATTTGCTCTTTCTGGACAAATGAAATTTTAAAGGCAATATTTGATGCCCCGCCCCCGTCATATAGTATTTCGAAAAGGCAAGATTTTTTCCCCAGTTGTTCTCTCAGGTCTTGAGATGATAAATGCCAAGTTTGAAGTCAATTGGATGAAAAATGTTTGCAAAGGGGGAAAAAGCATGACCACAGTGAATGTGCCAAAATAGGCCAAAATTGGACATTAAAAAATTCATAGCTCACTTCCTGTACATTTTAGCTACATGGTCCCAATAGACTTTTTTTGTGCGTCTCGGGGTGCTACACGTGCCTGCCAATTTTCGTTGCTCTAGCTCAAACGTGCCGGGCTTGGTTTTTATTTTTCTATGCTAGGGGGCGCTATAGAGTCGCGTTGTTATGACGACTTCATAATATCAAATTTTTCGCCGGGCCTGAGGAGTGTGCAAAGTTTGGTGAGTTTTCGTAAATGTTTAGGTACCCAAAATCGTGATCGTTTACGGAGAATAATAATAATAATAATAATAATAATAATAATAATAATCCGATCGAAAAACAATAGGGACCTCGCAGCGGTAGCTGCTCGGGCCCTAATAATAATAATAATAATAATTTTTACAAAAACAATAGGGACCTCGCAGCGGTCGCTGCTCGGGCCCTAATAATAATAATTTTTACAAAAACAATAGGGACCTCGCAGCGGTCGCTGCTCGGGCCCTAATAATAATTTTTACAAAAACAATAGGGACCTCGCAGCGGTCGCTGCTCGGGCCCTAATAATAATAATAATAATAATTTTTACAAAAACAATAGGGACCTCGCAGCGGTCGCTGCTCGGGCCCTAATAATAATAATTTTTACAAAAACAATAGGGACCTCGCAGCAGTCGCTGCTCGGGCCCTAACTAGAGCTGCGAGCAGCTATAAAGGGCCCTCGCAGCCCGGGCCACGTTGGGGTACTTGCACGTTGGGGTACTTGCACGTTGGGGTACTGGCACATTGGGGTACTGGCACATTGGAAGCAGAATTTCTTTGAAAATGGCATGATAAACATGTTGATTTTTTTTTTTTTTTGCCAGGTGTGATGAGTGTGTCAAGCTCAATGGGTTTTGGTGATTGTTAAGATCTGCAAAAATCAGCGTCTTTTTTTTAATTTTTAGGCAATGAGTTGCCCTGATTGGTATTTGGAAGTTTGAGATTTTTTGGAGCTTGAACATGGGAGTTATTAAGCATTTGCTCTTTCTGGACAAATGAAATTTTAAAGGCAATATTTGATGCCCCGCCCCCGTCATATAGTATTTCAAAAAGGCAAGATGTTTTGCCCAGTTGTTCTCTCAGGTCTTGAGATGATAAATGCCAAGTTTGAAGTCAATTGGATGAAAAATGTTTGCAAAGGGGGAAAAAGCATGACCACAGTGAATGTGCCAAAATAGGCCAAAATTGGACATAAAAAAATTCATAGCTCATTTCCTGTACATTTTAGCTACATGGTCCCAATAGACTTTTTTGTGCGTCTCGGGGTGCTACACGTGCCTGCCAATTTTTGTTGCTCTAGCTCAAACGTGCCGGGCTTGGTTTTTATTTTTCTACGCTAGGGGGCGCTATAGAGTCGCGTTGTTATGACGACTTCATAATATCAAATTTTTCGCCGGGCCTGAGGAGTGTGCAAAGTTTGGTGAGTTTTCGTGAATGTTTAGGTACCCAAAATCGCGATCGTTTGCGGAGAATAAAGAAGAAGAAGAAGAAGAAGAAGAAGAAGAAGAAGAAGAAGAAGAAGAATTTTTACAAAAACAATAGGGACCTCGCAGCGGTCGCTGCTCGGGCCCTAACTAGAGCTGCGAGCAGCTATAAAGGGCCCTCGCAGCCCGGGCCACGTTGGGGAACTTGCACATTGGGGTACTGGCACATTGGAAGCAGAATTTCTTTGAAAATGGCATGATAAACATGTAGATTTTATTTTTTTTTGCCAGGTGTGATGAGTGTGTCAAGCTCAATGGGTTTTGGTGATTGTTAAGATCTGCAAAAATCAGCGTCTTTTTTTTATTTTTAGGCAATGAGTTGCCCTGATTGGTATTTTTCGTAAAAGTATATATACACACATCATCGCTCGTACTCATTGCACAATGTTGCTTTTATTGTCCATAGAGGCGATCAAAAAAAAAAAAAAAACTAATAAAAAATATGTATGTTTGGATCGGTCTGATACCAGTGAACAGATTGAGTGGTGGAAAGTAAAAGAATATTCATAAATGACTTAGTTATCACACTTACAATGAGTTTACAATTTTTGCAAAAATACCGCAAGTGAGGCATTTTTTTTTTTATGCCTCAAGGACTAGGTGGCGCTGTATTTATAACTGAATTTTGTCATAGAGATACCTTCAGGCCTTGACTATAAATATACATTTCAAGTATGGGATTTTTTGGAGCATGTACCTGGGAGTTATTCAGCATAGCCTTCATTCACGATATTGCTTTTAATGTCCATAGAGGCTATCAAAAATACATAAAACTAAATAACAAAAATATGTGTGTTTGGTTAGGTCTGATGCCAGTGAATATTTTGAGTGGTGGAAAGTAAAAGAATATTCCTAAATGACTTAGTTATCACACATAGAATGAGTTTACATTTTTTGTACAAAATACCGTAAGTGGGGTATTTTTTTTTCATGCCTCAAGGGCTAGGTGGCGCTGCATATATAACTGAATGTTGTCATAGAGATACCTTCAGGCCTTGACAATAAACATACATGTCAAGTTTGGGATTTTTTGGAGCATGTATCGGGGAGTTATGAAGCATATCCTTTTTCAGTGCGAAACACAAATTTTGATGCCCCGCCCTCATCATATAGTATTTCCAAAAGTCAAGAATTTTCCGTCTGTTGTTGGCTCAGGTCTTGGCATGGTCCAGGTCAAGTCTTAACTCAGTCAGATGAAACGTGTAGGAGAAGTGGGCAAAAGTCTGCCCCCTGTGAATGTGCAAAAATCGTCAAAAATGGGACATTCAAAAATTCGTAGCTCACTTCCTGTTCATTTTAGCATATGGGTCCAAGAGACTTATTTGTAGGTCTTTGGCTCCCTCATACACCTAAAAATTTTCGTAGATCTTGCTTAAACGTACAATCGGGGCTGCTTCGTTAAAAATTTCTAGGGGGCGCTATTGAGTCATTTTTGTAAAAATAGGACAATACATGATAAAATATTGCTCATTTTGCCTGGCCAGATGTGTGTGCTAAGTTTCATGAGTTTCTGCGCATGTTTATACCATCAAAACTGGCGTTGTTTTCTTGGCGAACAGTGCTTAGCCACGCCCACAGTGATTCGCGAAAACTCACAAACTTCGTGTTGTGACATCATGAAGGCCAAAACCCTCATCTGAGCAAATATGAGGTTGGTCCAGTTAACGTGTTTGGAGAAAAATGTACAAGAAAATTCGTAAGAAAAAAAATTGCCACTAGGTGGCGCTATCAGTAAGATGAAATATAAGTTCGTAGATGTCTTTAGGGCTGGACTCTCATCAAATGTGTGAAATTTTGAGAAGATAGGATCATCTCGGTCAAGTTCATGCAGCTTTTATTGTCACGAAAAATCTTCAGACTTTGCGGCACCGTAGCGGCCACGCCCTTTGGCGAAAAGTTACAATATTCGGTTGCTCTAGCTCAAACGTGCCAGGCTTGGTTTTTATTTTTCTACGCTAGGGGGCGCTATAGAGTCGCGTTGTTATGACGACTTCATAATATAAAATTTTTCGCCGGGCCTGAGGAGTGTGCAAAGTTTGGTGAGTTTTCGTGAATGTTTAGGTCCTCAAAAATGCGATCGTTTACGAAGAATAATAATAATAATAATAACTAGAGCTGCGAGCAGCTATAAAGGGCCCTCGCAACCCGGGCCACGTCGGGGTACTGGCACGTTGGGGTACTGTCAAATAGGACAAGCACCATCTAAAATGTTTTTGACAAGCCTTGTGTGTGCAAAGTTTAATCAAAACGCAAAATATGGTGTGCAATTCCCAAAATAAATTCAAAATGGCGGACTTCCTTTTAGGTTTAGCATACGGCTACAGAATACTTTTTGTAGGTCTTAGACTAATAGGTATGCCTCTGAGTTTTCACAAATCTCGGTCAAGTCAAGTCATCTTTAGTTATTTCGCGCTTGAATCATCCAATCGGAAATGCTCCATAAAAATGTATAGAGGGCGCGATTTATTGCAAATTACACAAGAAACCTCTAAAAATTCATGTTCATGACAAGTCTGATGTGTGTGCAAAGTTTCATGAGTTTTCACACATGTATAGACCAAAAAAATAAGCAGCACTTTACTTGGCAAACAATGCATCGCTATGGCAACAGCATGTGACAAAATAAAAAACTTTCGATAACTTTGCATCTTAAACATCTTAAGATGAAACACACCAAGTTTGAAGACGGTCGGATGAATTTTGTACGAGGAGTTCGTGAAAATATGACCCCTAGGAAGGGCCACAAAAAATGGCTACAAATGCCGACGTAAATCAAAATGGCGGACTTCCTGTTTGGTTTAGCAGATGGTTCCATGAGACTTTTTTGTACATCGTGGGCTCTTATGTATGCCTCCAAATTATCATAGCGCTAGGTGAAACGTACAACCGGGAATGCTTCGTTAAAGAGGAGTTTTTTACCTCAAAATGTGATGACCGGCCCCTACGGGACTTCCTGTTGGGTTTAGCACATGGCACCAAGAGACTTTTTTGTACATCGTGGGCTGTTAAATTTGTCTCCAAATTTTCGTAGCTCTAGCTGCTTCGTACAACTGGGAATGCTTCATTAAGAGGGAATTTTTTTCCTTTGCAAACTGTGCATGCCACGGCAACAGCGTGCGACGAAATAAAAAGCTTTCAATAACTTTTCATCTTCAACATTTTAAGATGAATCACACCAAGTTTGGAGATGATCGGATAAACTCTGTAGGAGGAGTTCGTTAAAATAAGACCCCTATGAAATGGCCCAAAAAATGGCAACACGTTCCAAAGTAAATCAAAATGGCGGACTTCCTGTTCGGTTTAGCATATGGTACAAAAAGAGTTTTTTGTACCTTGAGGGCTGTTACATATGTCTTCAAATGTTGGTAACTCTAGGTGAAATGTACAGCCGGGAATGCTTCATTAAATAAGAATTTTGAAACACAAAATTTGATGCCTCGCCTCTGGCGGACTTCCTGTTAGGTTTAGCATATGGCACCAACAGGCTTTTTTGTAGATCATAGTCTGTTACATATGTGTACCAATTTTCGTGGCTCTCAATTAAACGTACCACCGGCAATGCTTTGTTAAGTAAGAATTTTGAAACTGTAAATTTGATGCCCCGCCACCGTCATATAGTATGTCAAAAACTTTAGATTTTTTACCATGATGTTGTCCCAGGTGTTGAGATGGTACAGCCCAAGTTTGAAGTCAATCGGGTTAACCGTGTAGGAGAAGCGGGCAAAAGTATGACCCCTGTAAATGTGCAAAAATGGGCCAAAATTGGACATTCAAATACTCATACCTCACTTCCTGTCTATTTTAGGGTACACATATCAAAGAGGTTTTTGTTCATCTGGATGTGCTACAGGTGCCACACAATTTTCGTAGCCATAGGACAATCGTAGCGGGACAGGGATCCGTTAAACCTATGTAGGTGGCGCTACAGAGCCATTTTTCTGTTATCATGTATGGCGACTTTAAAATATCAAATTTTTCACCAGGCCCGATCTGCGTGTAAAGTTTGGTGAGTTTTCGTTCATGTTTAGTGCCTCAAAAATGTGGTTGTTTGCGGAAAAGAATAATAACAAAGAAAAAGAAGAAGAAGAATAATAAAAAATAAAAAGAAGAATAATAAGAATTCCTTGAAAAACAATAGGGACCTCGCAGCGGTCGCTGCTCGGGCCCTAACTAGAGCTGCGAGCAGCTATAAAGGGCCCTCGCAACCCGGGCCACGTTGGGGTACTTGCACGTCGGGGTACTGGCACGTTGGGGTACTGTCAAATAGGACAAGGACCATCTAAAATGTTTTTGACAAGCCTTGTGCGTGCAAAGTTTAATCAAAACGCAAAATATGGTGCGCAATTCCCAAAATAAATTCAAAATGGCGGACTTCCTTTTAGGTTTAGCATACGGCTACAGAATACTTTTTGTAGGTCTTAAGCTAATAGGTATGCCTCCCAGTTTTCACAAATCTAGGTCAAGTCATCTTTAGTTGTGTATCGCTAGAATCATACAATTGGAAATGCTCCATAAAAATGCATAGAGGGCGCTATTGAGCACAACGTTGGGTTACTTGCACGTCAGGGTACTGGCACGTTGGGGTACTGTTACATGGAACAAGGACCATTTAAAATGTTAGTTTTTTCCATGCCTTGTCTGTGCAAAGTTTAATGAAGAAGGCCAAAAATTATGTATAATTCCCAAAATAAAATCAAAATAGCGGACTTCCTCTTTGGTTTGGCAAATGGCTACATAATACTTTTTTGTAGGTCTAGCATAATCATACAATCGGAAATGCTTCATAAAAATGTCTAGAGGGCGCTATTTATTGCAAATTGCACAATAAATCTCTGAAAATTCATGTTCATGACAAGTCTGATGTGTTTGCAAAGTTTCATGAGTTTTCATGTGTATATAAAAAAAAAAAAGCAGCACTTGACAACTGTTACATGGAACAAGGACCATTTAAAATGTTAGTTTTTTCCATGCCTTGCAAAGTTGAATGAAAAACGCCAAAAATGATGTATAATTCCCAAAATAAAATCAAAATAGCGGACTTCCTCTTTGGTTTGGCAAATGGCTACATAATACTTTTTTGTAGGTCTAGCATAATCATACAATCGGAAATGCTTCATAAAAAGGTCTAGAGGGCGCTATTTATTGCAAATTGCACAATAAATCTCTGAAAATTCATGTTCATGACAAGTCTGATGTGTTTGCAAATTTCCATGAGTTTTCATGTGTATAAAAAAAAAAAAGCAGCACTTGACAAACAATGCATTGCTATGGCAACAGCGTGTTACAAAATAAAAAACTTTCGATTACTTTGCATCTTAAACATCTTAAGATGAAACACACCAAGTTTGAAGACAGTCGGATAAATTTTGTAGGAGGGGTTCGTTAAAATATGACCCCTGAAAAAGGCCACAAAAAATGAGTATACACCTAGGTTTAGGCCAGGAGTGTTCAAACCTTTTGCAAAGAGGGCCGGGTATGGTAAGGTGAAAATGTGTGGGGCCTAATCAACCATTTAGTTTAGCCTGACATAATTTTTTTACATGCATATGTAAATATATACATAAAGATATTCTCGATACCCCGCTTACTATAGATGAGTTGTACCGTGCTTTAGACAGTATGCCTAATGGCAGAGCACCTGGTCCAGACGGCTTTCCGGCTATATTTTTTAAACATTTCTGGTTAATGTTTGCTCCATTATTTCTAAGAGTAGTAACTGAAATTAAAAGTAAAGGTGATATACGTCAAGATATGAATATAGCAGCAGTTAAACTTTTATTAAAGCCAGAAAAAGACCCTACCCTCCCGTCAAGTTACCGACCGATATCACTAATTAATACCGATATTAAAATTATCGCTAAGGCCTTGGCATCTCGATTAGAGACGGTAATCTCGACAATTATTCAGAGTGATCAAACAGGTTTTATTAAAGGTCGTCATTCTACTAATAATATTAGGAGACTCTTTAACTTGATTAGTATGTCACAGCGGTATGATAAAAAGGCAGTTGTTATTTCGCTGGATGCAGAAAAAGCATTCGATAAAGTTAACTGGTCCTTCCTCTTTGCTGTCTTAAATAAATTCGGCTTCGGGGAGTCATTCATTCAATGGGTCTCAATATTATATGATTCTCCTAAAGCTACAGTTACTACTAATGGGATTACATCACAGAGTTTTACGTTACAAAGGGGAACAAGACAAGGGTGCCCAATTTCTCCTTTATTATTTGCTATATTTATTGAGCCGCTTGCATTAGCTATACGTCAGGATGGACGGATCCAAGGAATCCACTCCGGGACAATAGAACATAAAATTAATCTATATGCCAATGATATATTACTCTATTTAGAAGAACCTGCTATCTCGCTAGGGGAAGCATTTAAATTAATAACTAAATTCTCTCACTTATCAGATTACTCTATTAACTGGACAAAATCAACATTATTACCTATTACAGAAAATTCATGGAATCCTACAAGTCAGGATCCACACTACTCCTTTCCTACAGGTAATTTAAAATACTTAGGTGTTAAAATTTCACCTAAGTTAACTGAATTAACTTCTTTAAATTTTTCACCATTATTGGATAGTATCCGTAGTGACCTGGAGCGCTGGAATAATCTTCCGATCTCTTTAATAGGACGGATAGCTACTATAAAAATGAAAGTTTTACCAAAGATTAATTATTTATTTTCAATGATTCCATTTAAACCTACGTCTAACTGGTTCCAATCGCTGGACTCTGCTTTCATAAAATTCTATTGGAATAAAAAAAAAGCCAAAATTAGTCTATCTACTCTTCAGGAAAGTAAATCTAAAGGAGGTTTAGAGGCACCAAACTTTATGTACTATTATTTAGCTAATCAACTACAATATCTTGTGCTATGGACACAACCCAACAGAGATACTAACTGTTGGTTGGAATTGGAGCAGAAGGATTGTAATAATCTTAGACTGTCAGATTTACTCTTTATTACAAAATCAATAAGACGACATAATTGTTTTAAAAACCCAATGATAGCCGCCACCCTGACTGCCTGGTGGAAGGCATTAGAAATTACAAACTCCCAATTGGCGCCCTGTGGGCTCTCTCCCATTTGGCATAACCCCGACTTTCAACTTAATAATCAGTCGTTCCATTTAAGCCTATGGGAGCAGAAAGGAATTACACACCTTCATCATCTTTTCTCAGATAATAAGTTTATATCGTATACAAACTTGGTCCAGAAATATGAAATAAAAAAGGGAAATTTCTTACATTATCTGCAAGTTAAAAATATGGTTAAGAAACAAATCCCAACACTTCAGGATACGCTCCAACTGCCTGTCTTAGCTAAAGATATTATAAAGCTTTCTCCAACAACAATAAAGAAAATATCAAAAATATATAAGTTATTTTTATACACAAATAAAACGTATTTACCGACTTTAAAATGGGAAAAAGACTTGTCTATAGTTCCGGAACCAGACTTTTGGACCCAAATCTGTGAAAATGTATTTAAAATGACCAAACAGACAAATTTGCAACTTATCCAATATAAGATACTTCATAGAACATATATTACACAATATATGATGAAAAAAATGGGACTCTCTGACTCCGACATTTGTCTCCAGTGCTCACAAAACACTGCCGATACTTATCTTCATGCTTTATGGTCATGTACTCCAGTGCTGCATTTCTGGACTAAAATCTTGGAAAAGCTCGCTGATATATTAAACTGTAGGCTTCCTGTATCTCCAAGATTGTGTTTACTAGGTGACTTAACAATAACTGAGCTACCATGTAAACAATCTCAATCTATATTTATAGCCCTTACTATTGCTAAAAAAATAATCCTTGTCAATTGGAAAAATAAACAATCTCTAAATATCGACCACTGGTTAAACTTACTAATAAATTATATCTCAATGGAAAAAATCTCTGCCTTAAATAAAAATCAAGTATCAAGATTTAAACAAATATGGTCTATGTACATAGAATATTTTAATCTCAATTTGGCAACTTAATCCTGCCAAGATTCTGCCTGTTAACGAGAGCCTCCACATCGTTACAACTTCTGTTTTCGCTGCTTCTGTATTTGGTATTTTGTATCTGATTGTTTTTATTTTTATATAGTCAGGAACCTAGTTGCTGCTAGTGGGCTCGAGCATACCACACTATACGACACTATACTCAATAACTCCTTAAGATCTATTTCTAGTGGGCACTAAGCATCAACACTTGGTGTTACTGCATGCTAATTAGTCAACTTTCTTGACGCCGTCCCCTGTGGTCGGGCGGGGGTGGTTCTGCCCCCCCCCCCCCCCCCCCCCCGTTGTCTGCTCGGTGGCGGTTGCGTCTTGGCCGCTCCCAGGGCCCCCTGTGGGGTGCGGTGTTGGGGTGCTTCCCCTGGTGCCCGGGGCGGTGCCCGGGGCGGTGCCGTCCCGGCGCGGTCCGCTGCTCCGTGCCCGGCGGCGCGGTTCGGGGTGGGTGGGCCTCCGGTGTGCCCCGTGGTTCCCTCTCCCCTCCCCCTTCCTCCCCCCCGTCGCCTCTCCCTCCTCGCCTCCTCCCGCCCATCCTCCTCTGCCTCCCGGTCCCTTTTCCCTTGTCGCCCTCCCTCCTCCTCCCCCCCCCCCCCCCCCCCGCCTCCTGCCCTGCAGCCGCCCTTTCGCCTCTTGTCGTCTTCTCCCCGCTCCCCCCCCTTCCCTGTCTGCCCTGCGGCCCCTCCCCCTCCCTCTCCCTGGGCCTGGGGCTCCCTCCCCGGCCCGGGCGTCGGGCTCCGGGCGTCGGGCTCCGGGGGCCGGGCGAGGGTTTGGGGCCTGCCCCACTCCGGTATAACTCCTGGCGCCCCGGGCGGGCTCCGGTGGCCGGTGGGCTGTCCGGTAGCCCTGCTGCGCTGGCTGTCCGCCCATTGTGGTGCCGGGTGGATGAGGTGGGGGGCGGGTGGGGGTGGGGGTGCTGGGGGGCGGGCGTGCCACCTACACCCGCCGGGTTGGGTGAGGCCCCGCTGGTCGCTCCTCTTACTCACTTCACTAGCTTGCACTATACACTTTGTAAATATACACATAGGGCACACAACACATTTCTTGGTGGGGTGGGGAAGGGTGGAAACACCGTCTTCACCCTTCAACTCCCCTCCAATTTTAATGCACCTCACGTCCAAGGGGAGGGGTGAGTTGGGGCGGGGAGCCATCAGAGGGGATGGACTGCAGTGCCTGGCAGCGCTGTGGTCCCCCCCATTTGTGTCCCTGCCCCACCACTTTGTCCCTCCATTCCCTTTTTTAATGCACCACACATATACATATTAATTTTTTGAGGGGGAGATACGGGTGTGTCGGAGTAGGGGAAATTTTTTTCCCTCTGCTCCGACTCACCTGCTCCCAATTTTAATGCACCACACGCACACACTTGTATATACACTGGGTGGGGCCACATTCACGGTGTAAGGGTAGAGCTCGCCAGTCGGCGAGCTGGCGGACTCAGTAACAGGGTTAGGTGTCACTAGTACTCTGGCGTGACGACCGGGGCCTCTCCCCACCGGGCTCGGTGTTCTGGTGTTCCGCCTTCTCCCCTGGTGCTTCCTCCTCTGCTTCTCCCCTCCCGCCGCTGTGCAAATCTCACGCGGCTGGAGGTGGGGTGGGCACATCTTCCCTCTCTGCGCTGCTGCCCGGTGCCGGTTTCCGGGGGGGGGGGGGTTCTCGCGGGGGGCCGGGTTCGCGGGGGGGGGTGGCGGCCGTCGGGGGGGGGGCGGCTTGTTTGGGGGGGGGTGGAGGTATGGGTGGGTGGGGGGTTGGGTGCTGGGGGTCGGGGTGTGTTCGGGGGTTTGGGGGTCGGGGGTGGTGGGGCCTGGGTCGTGGTGGATGGCGGGTTTGGGTGGGGTGCGGGGGGGTCGTGGGGGGGTGGGGGCTGGGGACCGGTGGGGCGCTGTGGGGGCCCGCTGGGCCTCGTTCTGCGGCCTTGGGCTCGGGGGTGTGGGCCGGGGCTGGGGCGGGGGTGTTCCGGGTGTCTGGGTCGGCTCGCCGACCGGTGTCCGCTCGGGTGGCTTGGGGGTGGTCTTGGTGCTGCCGCGGCCTGGGGATTCCGGGGGGGGGGGGAGTGCTCGCTTTGCTGGACCGCGGTTGACGGCTTCTTTCTTTGGTGGTGGTCCTTATGCATGCCAGATCCGTCGCACCAGCATCTACTGAAACTCAACAGAAGTACCCTCTCCCTCCCACAGCCCCTTGAATCAGTTGGTGCTGGTGTCTGTGGTTCTCACTTTGCTTTATCTATCCTTCCCTCCTTCCTCTCTTTAGTTTTTCCTCTGGTCACTTGAGATCTTAATTTATTAGAAGTATGAGGTTTCTGGGGTTGGCATAAGACTCTGGTTTTGTAACCACGCAGGAGGGTCCCCTCCGTGAGCCGGTACCTTAACGTGGTGGAGGGGTTTGCGTGTTCCAATGACCCTAGGAGCTATGTTGTCTGGGGCTTTATGCCCCTGGTAGGGTCACCCATGGCAAACAGGTCCTAGGTGAGGGGCCAGACTAAGAACGGCTCAGAAGACCCCTATGATGACGACGATATTTGGAGAAGCGTTTCCCTCGCCCGGACGCGGGTCACCGGGGCCCCCCTCTGGAGCCAGGCCTGGAGGCGGGGCTCGCTGGCGAGCGCCTGGTGGCCGGGCCTGCACCCATGGGGCCCGGCCGGGCACAGCCCGAAGAGGCAACGTGGGTCCCCCTTCCCACGGGCTCACCACCGGTGGGAGGGGCCAAAGGGGTCGGGTGCAGTGTAGGCTGGGTGGCGGCCAAGGGAGGAGACCTTGGCGGACCGACCCCCGGCTACAGAAACTGGCTCTTGGGACATGGAATGTCACCTCTCTGGCAGGGAAGGAGCCCGAGCTGGTGTGTGAGGCAGAGAAGTTCCGACTAGACATAGTCGGACTCGCCTCCACACACAGCTTGGGCTCTGGTACCAGTCCTCTTGAGAGGGGTTGGACTCTCTTCCACTCTGGAGTTGCCCATGGTGTGAGGCGCAGAGCAGGTGTGGGCATACTTATTGCCCCCCGGCTCGGCGCCTGTACGTTGGGGTTTACCCCGGTGGACGAGAGGGTTGCTTCCCTCCGCCTTCGGGTGGGGGGACGGGTCCTGACTGTTGTTTGTGCATATGCACCAAACAGCAGTTCAGAGTACCCACCCTTTTTGGAGTCCTTGGAGGGTGTGCTGGAGAGCGCTCCCTCTGGGGACTCCCTCGTCCTGCTGGGGGACTTCAACGCTCACGTGGGGAATGACAGTGAGACCTGGAGGGGCGTGATTGGGAGGAACGGCCCCCCTGATCGGAACCCGAGCGGTGTTCTGTTATTGGACTTCTGTGCTCGTCACGGTTTGTCCATAACGAACACCATGTTCAAGCATAAGGGTGTCCATATGTGCACTTGGCACCAGGACACCCTAGGCCGCAGTTCGATGATCGACTTTGTAGTCGTGTCATCGGATTTGCGGCCGCATGTTTTGGACACTCGGGTGAAGAGAGGGGCGGAGCTGTCAACTGATCACCACCTGGTGGTGTGTTGGCTCCGATGGTGGGGGAAGATGCCGGTCCGACCTGGCAGACCCAAACGTATTGTGAGGGTTTGCTGGGAACGTCTGGCGGAATCCCCTGTCAGAAGGAGTTTCAATGCCCACCTCCGGCAGAGCTTCTCCCTTGTCTCGGGGGAGGCGGGGGACATTGAGTCCGAATGGGCCATGTTCCGCGCCTCCATTGTTGAGGCGGCCGATCGGAGCTGTGGCCGTAAGGTGGTCGGTGCCTGTCGTGACGGCAATCCTCGAACCCGCTGGTGGACACCAGCGGTAAGGGATGCCGTCAAGCTGAAGAAGGAGTCCTATCGGGCCTTTTTGGCCTGTCGGACTCCGGAGGCTGCTGACAGGTACCGGATGGCCAAGCGGAACGCGGCTTCGGCGGTTGCTGAGGCAAAAACTCGGGCATGGGAGGAATTCGGTGAGGCCATGGAAAACGACTTCCGGACGGCTTCGAGGAAATTCTGGTCCACCATCCGGCGTCTCAGGAGGGGAAAGCAGCGCACCGTTAACACTGTTTATAGTGGCGATGGGGTGCTGCTGACCTCGACTCGGGACGTCGTGAAGCGGTGGGGGGAATACTTCGAAGACCTCCTCAATTCCACCAACACGTCTCCTTTTGAGGAAGCAGAGTCTGGGGACTCTGGGGTGGGCTCTCCTATCTCTGGGGTCGAAGTCACTGAGGTGGTTGGAAAGCTCCTCGGTGGCAGGGCCCCGGGGGCGGATGAGATCCGCCCGGAGTTCCTAAAGACTCTGGATGTTGTGGGGCTGTCGTGGTTGACACGCCTCTACAACATTGCGTGGACATCGGGGACAGTGCCTCTGGATTGGCAGACCGGGGTGGTGGTCCCCCTTTTTAAGAAGGGGGACCGGAGGGTGTGTTCCAACTACAGAGGGATCACACTCCTCAGCCTCCCTGGTAAGGTCTATTCAGGGGTGCTGGAGAGGAGGGTCCGTCGGGAGGTCGAATCTCGGATTCAGGAGGAGCAGTGTGGTTTTCGTCCTGGCCGTGGAACAGTGGACCAGCTCTACACCCTCCGCAGGATCCTCGAGGGTGCGTGGGAGTTCGCTCAACCAGTCCACATGTGTTTTGTGGATTTGGAGAAGGCGTTCGACCGTGTCCCTCGGGGAGTTCTGTGGGGGGTGCTTCGGGAGTACGGGGTGCCGGGCCCCTTGATACGGGCTGTTCGGTCCCTGTACGACCGTTGCCAGAGTTTGGTCCGCATTGCCGGCAGTAAGTCGGATTCGTTTCCGGTGAGGGTTGGACTCCGCCACGGTTGCCCTTTGTCACCGATTCTGTTCATAACTTTTATGGACAGAATTTCTAGGCGCAGCCGAGGCGTTGAGGGGTTCCGGTTTGGTGGCCTCAACATTGCATCTCTGCTCTTTGCAGATGATGTGGTGCTGTTGGCTTCATCAGGCCGGGGCCTTCAGCTCTCACTGGAGCGGTTCGCAGCCGAGTGTGAAGCGGCTGGGATGAGGATCAGCACCTCCAAATCCGAGACCATGGTCCTCAGTCGGAAAAGGGTGGAGTGTCGTCTTCAGGTCGGGGATGAGATCCTGCCCCAAGTGGAGGAGTTCAAGTATCTTGGGGTCTTGTTCACGAGTGAGGGTGGGATGGAGCGGGAGATCGACAGGCGGATCGGTGCAGCGTCTGCAGTGATGCGGACTCTGTATCGGTCCGTCGTGGTGAAGAAAGGGCTGAGCCAAAAGGCAAAGCTCTCGATTTACCGGTCGATCTACGTTCCAACCCTCACCTATGGTCACGAGCTGTGGGTCGTGACCGAAAGAACGAGATCCCGGATACAAGCGGCCGAAATGAGCTTCCTCCGCAGGGTGTCCGGGCTCTCCCTTAGAGATAGGGTGAGAAGCTCGGTCATCCGGGAGGGACTCAGAGTCGAGCCGCTGCTCCTCCGCGTTGAGAGGAGCCAGCTGAGGTGGCTCGGGCATCTGGTTCGGATGCCTCCTGGACGCCTCCCTGGGGAGGTGTTCCGGGCATGTCCCACTGGCGGGAGGCCCCGGGGACGACCCAGGACACGCTGGAGAGACTATGTCTCTCGGCTGGCCTGGGAACGCCTCGGGATCCCGCCGGAGGAGCTGGTTGAAGTGGCTGGGGAGAGGGAAGTCTGGGTTTCCCTCCTGAAGCTGCTGCCCCCGCGACCCGACCCCGGATAAGCGGAAGAAGATGGATGGATGGATGGATGGCAGGAGGGGTCTTGTTGGTGCTGGACTTCACCTTGATGGATTGGATGTACTGGCTTCTATGGATCTCACTCTGCCTTATCGATCCTTCCCTCCTTCCTCTCTTTAGTTTTTCCTCTGGGCTCTTGAGATCTCGCTAAATTTGCTGGAATTTAGAGGCTTCCGGGGTTGGCGTAAGACTTTGATTTTGTAATCATGGGGAAGGCAGGAAGTGTTTGGTCGGTGCTGGATTTCACTTTGATTTACCTTTCTTTTCTCTTTATTTCTTTTTTTTTCTGACCTTTTCTCTGGTCTCCTGACCATTTAAACCTCACGACTCTGGCAAGATTCTGAAGTACCTGGTTAAGGCGAAGGGTAATGGGATATTTATAAGGTTTTAGGTGAATGAATGAGTATAAATTTATACGTATTTGCACGCACGCACACGCACGCACGCGCACGCACGCAAACGCACACACGCAAACGCACGCACGCGCGCAAACGCACGCACGCAAACGCACGCACGCAAACGCACGCACACATACACACACAAAAAAAAAAAAAAAAAAGAGCAATGATGACAAGACGTTGAATCGGTAAGACTACCGAATGAACAATTCTGAGCTCTCTAAAAAAAAAAATAAAAAAAAAAAAAAAATAAAATAAAAATAATTAAGACCCCTATGAAATGGCCAAAAAAATTGCAACATGTTCCAAAGTAAATCAAAATGGCAGACTTCCTGTTAGGTTTAGCATATGGTTCAAAAAGAGTTTTTTGTACCTCGAGGGCTGTTACATATGTCTTCAAATTTTGGTCACTCTAGGTGAAACGTACAGCCGGAAATGCTTCATTAAGTAAAAATTTTGAAATGCAAAATTCGATGCCCTGCCTCTGGCGGACTTCCTGTTAGGTTTAGCATATGGCACCAACAGGCTTTTTTTGTAGATCATAGTCTGTTACATATGTGTACCAATTTTCGTAGCTCTAGATTAAACGTATAACCGGCAATACTTCAGATGAAACATGCCAAAGAATGAAGACAATCTGATAAGTTTTGTAGAAAATATGAGGCCTATAAAAGGCCCCCAAAAAATTGCTACAAATAGCAAAGTAAATCAAAATGCCGGACTTCCTGTTTGGCTTAGCATATGGTTCTAAAAGACTTTTTTGTACATCGTGGGCTCTTATGTATGCCTCCAAATTATCATAGCGCTAGGTGAAAGGTACAACCGGGAATGCTTCGTTAAAGAGGAGTTTTTTAGCTCAAAAAGTGATGCCCGGCCCTTGCGGGACTTCCTGTTGGGTTTAGCATAAAGCAGCAAGAGACTTTTTTGTACATCGTGGGCTGTTACATATGTCTACAAATTTTCGTAGCTCTAGCTGCTTCGTACAACTGAGAATTCTTCATTAAGAAGAATTTTTTTCCTTTGCAAACAAGTGCATGCCACGACAACAGCGTGCAGCGAAATAAAAAGCTTTCAATAACTTTTCATCTTCAACATCTTAAGATGAATCACAGCAAGTTTGAAGATGATCGGATAAACTCTGTAAGAGGAGTTCGTTAAAATAGGACCCCTATGAAATGGCCAAAAAAATGGGAACACGTTCCAAAGTAAATCAAAATGGTGGACTTTCTGTTAGGTTTAGCATATGGTTCAAAAAGAGTTTTTTGTACCTTGAGGGCTGTTACATATGTCTTTAAATTTTGGTAACTCTAGGTGAAACGTACAGCCGGTAATGCTTCATTAAGTAAGAATTTTGAAACTCAAAATTTGATGCCCCGCCTCTGGCGGACTTCCTGTTGGGTTTAGCATATGGCACCAACAGACTTTTTTGTAGGTCATAGTCTGTTACATATGTTTACCAATTTTCGTAGCTCTAGGTTAAACATACAACCGGCAATACTACGTTTAGTAAGAGTTTTGAAACTCTAAATTTGATGCCCCACCGCCGTCATATAGTATGTCGAAAACTTTAGATTTTTTACCATGGTGTTGTCCCAGGTCTTGAGATGGTACATCCCAAGTTTGAAGTCAATTGGATTAACCGTGTAGGAGAAGCAGGCAAAAGTATGACCCCTGTAAATGTGCAAAAATTGGCCAAAATTGGACATTTAAATACTCATATCTCACTTCCTGTCTATTTTAGGGTACACACATCAAAGAGGTTTTTGTTCATCTGGATGTGCTACAGGTGCCACACAATTTTCATAGCCGTCGGACAATCGTAGCGGGCCAGGGATCTGTTTAACCTATGTAGGTGGCGCTATGGAGCCATTTTTCTGTTATCACCTATGGCGACTTTAAAATATAAAATTTTTCGCCAGGCCTGACGTGTGTGTAAAGTTTGGTGAGTTTTCGTTCACGTTTAGTGTCTCAAAAATGCGATTGTTTGCGGAAAAGAATAATAACAAAAAATAAAAAGAAGAATAATAAGAATTCCTTGAAAAACAATAGGGACCTCGCAGCGGTCGCTGCTCGGGCCCTAATAATAATAATAATAATAATAATAATAATAATAATAATAATAATAATTTTTACAAAAACAATAGGGACCTCGCAGCGGTCGCTGCTCGGGCCCTAATAATAATAATAATAATAATAATTTTTACAAAACAATAGGGACCTCGCAGCGGTCGCTGCTCGGGCCCTAATAATAATTTTTACAAAAACAATAGGGACCTCGCAGCGGTCGCTGCTCGGGCCCTAACTAGAGCTGCGAGCAGCTATAAAGGGCCCTCGCAGCCCGGGCCACGTTGGGGTACTTGCACGTTGGGGAACTTGCACATTGGGGTACTGGCACATTGGAAGCAGAATTTCTTTGAAAATGGCATGATAAACATGTGGACATGTGTTAAGATCTGCAAAAATCAGCGTCTTTTTTTTATTTTTAGGCAATGAGTTGCTCTGATTGGCATTTTTCGTAAAAGTATATATACACACATCATCGCTCGTACTCATTGCACAATGTTGCTTTTATTGTCCATAGAGGCGATAAAAATAAAAAATAAAAATAAATAAAAAATTCGTATGTTTGGATCGGTCTGATACCAGTGAACATATTGAGTGGTGGAAAGTAAAAGAATATTCATAAATGACTTAGTTATCACACTTACAATGAGTTTACAATTTTTGCAAAAATACCGTAAGTGAGGCATTTTTTTTTATGCCTCAAGGACTAGGTGGCGCTGTATTTATAACTGAATTTTTTCATAGAGATACCTTCAGGCCTTGACTCTAAATATACATTTCAAATATGGGATTTTTTGGAGCATGTACCTGGGAGTTATTAAGCATAGCCTTCATTCACGATATTGCTTTTAATGTCCATAGAGGCTATCAAAAATACATAAAACTAAATAACAAAAATATGTATGTTTGGTTAGGTCTGATGCCAGTGAATATTTTGAGTGGTGGAAGGTAAAAGAATATTCCTAAATGACTTAGTTATCACACTTAGAATGAGTTTACATTTTTTGTACAAAATACCGTAAGTGGGGTATTTTTTTTTCATGCCTCAAGGGCTAGGTGGCACTGCATATATAACTGAATGTTGTCATAGAGATACCTTCAGGCCTTGACGATAAACATACATGTCAAGTTTGGGATTTTTTGGAGCATGTATCGGGGAGTTATTAAGCATATCCTTTTTCAGTGCAAAACACAAATTTTGATGCCCCGCCCTCATCATATAGTATTTCCAAAAGTCAAGATTTTTCCGTCTGTTGTTGGCTCAGGTCTTGGCATGGTCCAGGTCAAGTCATAAGTCAGTCGGATAAAACGTGTAGGAGAAGTGGGCAAAAGTATGCCCTCTGAAAATGTGCAAAAATCGTAAAAAATGGGACATTCAAAAATTCGTAGCTCACTTCCTGTTCATTTTAGCATATGGGTCCAAGAGTCTTTTTTTGTAGGTCTTTGGCTCCCTCATACACGTAAAAATTTTCGTAGATCTTGCTTAAACGTACAATCGGGGCTGCTTCGTTAAAAATTTCTAGGGGGCGCTATTGAGTCATTTTTGTAAAAATAGCACAATCAACAATAAAATATTGTTCATTTTACCAGGCCAGATGTGTGTGCCAAGTTTCATGAGTTTCTGCGCATGTTTAGACCCTCAAAACTGGCGTTGTTTTCTTGGCGAACAGTGCTTAGCCACGCCCACAGCGATTCGCGAAAACTCACAAACTTCGTGTTGTGACATCATGAAGGCCGAAACCCTCATCTGAGCAAATATGAGGTAGGTCCAGTTAACGTGTTTGGAGAAAAACGTAGAAGAAAATTCGTAAGAAAAAAAATTGCCACTAGGTGGCGCTATCAGTTAGATGAAATGTAAGTTAGTAGATGTCTTTAGGGCTGGACTCTCATCAAATGTGTGAAATTTTGAGAAGATAGGATCATCTCGGTCAAGTTCATGCAGCTTTTATTGTCACGAAAAATCTTCAGACTTTGCGGCACCGTAGCGGCCACGCCCTTTGGCGAAAAGTTACAATATTCGGTGTTGGGCATGATCAACATCTTAAGGCTTTTCTGACCAACTTTCAACTGGATCCCTTCAACGAGCTCAGCGCAGTAGCTAAAAACGTAAAGTATGACATTTATTGTCACCACTAGGTGGCGCTATATGTATAACTGAATTTTATCATATAGATGTTTTCAGGCCGTGACTATTACGTTGCCTGAGAAGTTTGAGATTTTTTGGAGCTTGTACATGGGAGTTATTCAGCATTTTGTCTTTCTGGAAAAATTAAATTTTAAAGGCAATATTTGATGCCCCGCCCCCGTCATATAGTATTTCAAAAAGTCAAGATATTTTGCCCAGTTGTTGTCTCAGGTCTTGAGATGATACATGGCAAGTTTGAAGTCAACTGGCTGAAAAATATTTGCAAAGGGGGAAAAAGTATGACCACAGTGAATGTGCCAAAATGGGCCAAAATTGGACATTCAAAAATTCATAGATCACTTCCTGTACATTTTAGGAAATGGCTTCCACTAACTTTTTTGTGCGTCTCGGGGTGCTACACGTGCCTGCCAATTTTCGTAGCTCTAGCTCAAACGGGCCGGGATTGGTTTTTATTTTTCTACGCTAGGTGGCGCTATAGAGTCGCGTTGTTATGACAACTACATAATATAAAATTTTTCACCGGGCACGAAGAGACTGCAAAGTTTGGTGAGTTTTCGTAAATGTCGTAAATGCCCTCAAAAATGAGATCGTTTACGGAGAAGAAGAAGAAGAAGAAGAAGAAGAAGAAGAAGAAGAAGAAGAAGAAGAAGAAGAAGAAGAAGAAGAAGAAGAATTCTTACAAAAACAAGAGGGACCTCGCAGCGGTCGCTGCTCGGGCCCTAATAATAATAATAATAATAATAATAATAATAATTTTTACAAAAACAATAGGGACCTCGCAGCGGTCGCTGCTCGGGCCCTAATAATAATAATAATAATAATTTTTACAAAAACAATAGGGACCTCGCAGCGGTCGCTGCTCGGGCCCTAATAATTTTTACAAAAACAATAGGGACCTCGCAGCGGTCGCTGCTCGGGCCCTAATAATTCTTACAAAAACAAGAGGGACCGCGCAGCAGTCGCTGCTCGGAAACAAGAGGGACCTCGCAGTGGTCGCTGCTCGGGCCCTAATAATAATAATAATAATAATAATTTTTACAAAAAGAATAGGGACCTCGCAGCAGTCGCTGCTCTGGCCCTAATAATTCTTAGAAAAAGAAGAGGGACCTCGCAGCGGTCGCTGCTCGGGCCCTAATAAATAAATATAAAAATAAATAAATATATACATAAATAAATATATATATATATATACATAAATAAATAAATAATTAAATAATCACAGGGAAATTAATTATTTAATGACACATTTAATTAATTAATGACATATTTAATTAATTAATGACACTTTTATTTAATTATTTAATGGTGTACTTATTTATTTAATGCTGGCACTTTTGGTCCTCCATAGTTGTCGTGGCATGCACTGTTTGCAAAGGAAAAAATTCCTTCTTAATGAAGCATTCCCAGTTGTACGAAGCAGCTAGAGCTACGAAAATTTGGAGACATATGTAACAGCCCACGATGTACAAAAAAAGTCTCTTGGTGCCATGTGCTAAACCCAACAGGAAGTCCCCCAGGGGCCGGGCATCACATTTTGTGCTAAAAAACTCCTCTTTAACAAAGCATTCCCGGTTGTACGTTTCACCTCGTGCCATGATAATTTGGAGGCATACATAAGAGCCCACGATCTACAAAAAAGTCTCTTGGAACCATCTGCTACACCAAACAGGAAGTCTGCCATTTTGATTTACGTTGGGATTTGTAGCCATTTTTTGTGGCCTTTTTTAGGGGTCATATTTTAACGAAATCTTTCTACAAAATTTATTCGACCGTCTTCAAACTTGGTGTGTTTCATCTTAAAGATGTTTAAGATGCAAACTTATCGAACGTTTTTTATTTTGTTGCATGCTGTTGTCATAGCGATGCATTGTTTGCCAAGTAAAATGCTGCTATTTTTTATTTTTTTTGGTCTAAATGTGCGAAAACTCATGAAACTTTGCCCACACAGACTTGTCATAAACATGAATATTTTAGAGATTTCTTGTTCAATTTGCATTAAATGGCTCAATAGCGCCCTCTAGACATTTTTATGGAGCTTTTGCAAAAGTATTATATGATTCAGCTAGAGTTGTAAAAATTGGGATACCTATCAGCCTAAGACTTACAAAAAGGTTTCTAAAGCCATATATTGAACCAAACAGGAAGTCTGCCATTTTGATTTACTTTCGTCGCCATTTTTTGGGGCCTTTTAATAGGGGTCATATTTTCTACAAAACTTATCAGATGGTCTTCATTCTTTGGCGTGTTTCATCTTAAGATATTTAAGATGAAAAGTTATTGAAATTTTTTGTCACACACCTTTGCTGCATTGTTTGCAAAGAAAAATACTTTTTTTTGAGAGTCTAAACATGGGCGAAAACTCACAAAACTTTGCACACAGATCAGACCTCTCAGGAACATGAATATTTTATAGATTTGTTGTGCATTTTGTAATAAATGACTTAATAGCGCCCTCTAGACATTTTTATGAAGTATTTCCGATTATAAGATTCAGCTAGATGTGCGAATATTGGGAGGCATACCTATCAACCTAATATCTACAAAAAGTATTCTTTTGCCATGTGCCAATCCATTTTGATTTTATTTTGTTAATTTTGCATCATTTTTGGCCTTTCCATGAAACTTTGCAAACATAAAGCATGGCAAAAACGTTTACAATTTAGACGGTCTCCAATGAAACAGGACCCCAACATGCCAGTACCCCGACGTGCAAATACCCCAACGTGGCCCGGGTTGCGAGGGCCCTTAAGTTGCGAGCCGGCAATAAATGTCATACCTCACATTTTTAGCTACTGTGCCAAGCTCTTTGAGGGGATCCAGTTGAAAATTGGTCAGAAAAGCCTTAAGATGTTGATCATGCCCCACACCGAATATTGTAACTTTTCGCCGAAGTGCGCGGCCGCTACGGTGCCGCAAAGTCTGGTAATTTTTCGTGGCAGTAAAAGCTGCTTTAACTTGACCCAGATGATCCTATCTTCTCAAAATTTCACACATTTAATGAGAGTCCAGCCCTTAAGACATCTACGAACTTCTATTTTATCTTACTGATAGCGCCACCTACTGGCAATTTTTTTTCTTAAGATTTTTCTTCAATGTTTTTCTCCAACCACATTAACTGGACCTACCTCATATTTGCTCAGATGAGGGTTTCGGCCTTCATGATGTCACAACAAAAAGTTTGTGAGTTTTCACGAATCGCTGTGGGCATGGCTAAGCGCTGTTCGCCAAGAAAACAACGCCAATCTTGAGGGCCTAAACCGGCACAGAAACACATGAAACTTGGCACACACATCTGGCCTGGCAAAATGAGCAATATTTTATCCTGGATTGTGCTATTTTTACAAAAATGACTCAATAGCGCCCCCTAGAAATTTTTAATGAAGCAGCCCCGGTTGTAGGTTTAAGCAAGATCTACGAAAATATTTAGGTGTATGAGGGAGCCCAAGACGTACAAAAAAAGTCTCTTGGACCCATATGCTAAAATGAACAGGAAGTGAGCTTCGAATTTTTGAATGTCCCATTTTTGACGATTTTTGCACATGTACAGGGGGCATACTTTTGCTCACTTCTCCTACACGTTTCATCCGACTGACTTCAGACTTGACCTGGACCATGTCAAGACCTGAGCCAACGACAGGGGGAAAAATTTTGACTTTTCGAAATATTATATGATGAGGGCGGGGCATCAAATTTTGTGTTTCGCAATGAAAAAGGATATGCTTAATAACTGCCCGGTAGATGCTCCAAAAAATCCCAAACTTGACATGTATGTTTATCGTCAAGGCCTGAATCTATCTCTATGACAATATTCAGTTATATATGCAGCGCCACCTAGCCCTTGAGCCATAACAAAAAAAAATACCCCACTTACGGTATTTTTACAAAAATTGTCAACACGTTTCGCAATGAAAAGGATATGCTTGATAACTCCCCGGTACATGCTCCAAAAAATCCCAAACTTGACATGTATGTGTATAGTCAAGGCTTGAAGCTATCTCTATGATAACATTCAGTTATATATGCAGCGCCACCTAGCCCTTGAGGCATAAAAAAAAAAATACCCCACTTAAGGTATTTTTACAAAAAATGTAAACTCATTCTAAGTGTGATAACTAAGTCATTTATGAATATTCTTCTACTTTCCACCACTCAAAATGTTCACTGGCACCAGACCTATCCAAACATGCATACTTTTTTATTTAGTTTGATTTCTTTTTGATAGACTCTATGGACATTAAAAGCAATATCGTGAATGAAGTATATGCTTAATAACTCCCAGGTACATGCTCCAAAAAATCCCATAATTGACATGTATATTTATAGTCAAGGCCTGAAGGTATCTTTTTGACAACATTCAGTTATATATGCAGCGCCACCTAGCCCTTTAGGCATAAAAAAAAAAAATACCCCACATACGGTACATTCTAAATGTGATAAATAAGTCATTTATCAATATTATTTTACTTTCCACCACTAAAAATGTTCACTGGCCTTAGACCGATCCAAACATATGTACTTTTTTTTTATTTAGTTTCATTTTTTTTTTTTTTTAATTGTCTCGATGGGCAATAAAAGCAACATTGTGCAATAAGTACGAGCAATGATGTGTGTTTATATACTTTTGCAAAAAATACCAATCAGGGCAACTCATTGCCTAAAAATAAAAAAATGACGCTGATTTTTGCAGATCTTAACATTCACCAAAACCCAGTGAGCTTGACACACTCATCACACCTGGCAAAAAAATTCCACATTTAAAGGTTTATTATGCCATTTTCAAAGAAATTCTGCTTCCAATGTGCCAGTACCCCAACGTGCAAGTACTCCAATGTGGCCCGGGCTGCGAGGGCCCTTTATAGCTGCTCGCAGCTCTAGTTTACTTCTTGTTTTTTTAACTTTCTGTTTACGTCTTCAACTAGCAAACGGCAGAACAGAGGGGAAACCTGCTCTGATGTCACGCACATTTCCATCGCATCTGACCACTCGCCTGCTCCCAGCTTCATGTCATTATGATATCACAATTCTTTTTAATCATGTAGCACGGAGCCCTATTTATATTGCCCTTTGGAAAACAATCGATAGAGTCTGGGATAATTTGAGGCTGATGTGTATACTGGGGGGGGTTATCAGTTTTATGAGAAATTTAGGTTGCCATAGGCTGTTCTGATTTTGGTGCGTCTATGACAGAGAATTTTTGATCTGGCAAATAAATTATAAAATTATTCCAAGTACCTTCTACAGTGCTCGCTCATGTATTATGTATTTCTGTTTGATGCATTGAATAAGTTTTTCTATGTATGTTTGAAATATCCAACTGTGTGAGTGGTCATTAAACGTTCCAAGAGTTTACCGCCTAACGTGAATGACGTGCTTCATTTTCTTTTGCTTCTCTCCACGCATCTCTGGATTGTAGAATTTAAGCACTTTTTCTCTCATCATATAGTATTTAGAAAAGTCAAGATTTTTCCCCCTGTCATTGGCTCAGGTCTTGACATGGTCCAGGTCAAGTTTTAAGCAAATTAGATGAAACGTGTAGAAGTGGGCAAAAGTATGTCCCCTGGAAATGTGAAAAAATTGACAAAAATGGAAGATTCCAAAATTCGTAGCTCACTTTTCCTGTTCATTTTTGTATATGGGTCCAAGAGACTTTTCTGTAGGTCTTGGGCTCCCTCATACACCTAAAAATTTCCGTAGCTCTTGCTTAAACGTACAACCGGGGCTGCTTCGTTCAAAATTTAATGAGTTATTTTTGTAAAAATAGCACAATCCACGATAAAATATTGCTCATTTTTTCCAGGCCAAGTGTGTGCCAAGATTAATGAGTTTCTGTGCATGTTTAGGCCCCCCAAATTGGTATTTTCTTGGTGAACAGCACTTAGCCACACCCACAGCGATTCGCGAAAACTCACAAACTTCGTGTTGTGACATCATGAAGGCCGAAACCCTCATCTGAGCAAATATGAGACAAGTCCGGTTAACGTGGTTGGAGAAAAGCGTGAAATATAAGTTCATAGCTATCTTAACTCTTTGGCCGCCATATACTAAACGTCATATGACGTTTAGTATAAACCTAGGGTATG
This sequence comes from Festucalex cinctus, assembly GCF_051991245.1. Lineage (NCBI taxonomy): Eukaryota > Metazoa > Chordata > Actinopteri > Syngnathiformes > Syngnathidae > Festucalex > Festucalex cinctus. The sequence goes on from NC_135431.1 coordinate 20,563,636, forward strand.
CCGCCAAAAACGTCATTTGACGTTAACTATGTTTTTTAATGGAAACGGGTGGAGGAAAGCCTTGGGCAGCTGTGCTCCAAGTATCAAGCCGATCGGGTTACCATAATGAGTATTCCTGGCCACTAGATGGCTGTGATGAGTCTTTTGGACAAGATCGGGTAGAAGACAACAGTAGAAGGAGAGAGGCTGAGCTAGAGTGTTTGAGGGGGAGAGAATGGCTTACGTGGCTAAGGGAGTCAAAAAGGCTACAGCTCCCGCTTGATCCTTATTTTCAAAGCTCAAAAGCATCGACCAGTGCTCAAGAGCACAGTGATGACGAGGTTAAGTCATAGTTGAAGCGGTGACGCGGCCGTTTCGACCACGTCCTAAGGCCCCACCGGCTGCGATGCTAATAACGTCCTAAGGCCCCACCCGCTAGCGATGCTAATAACGGAGAAAAGTAGTGCACAACGGAGCGCTTCTGCACAGATGACGTTTCATCGGACGATGACGACTACTATGGGTCCGATGCAAGACAGTCTTGGACAGTCTTTCGTCCTCCAAAGAACGTGTAGGCCGTCAGGTCACACACGTTTTCGTTCAGTTTCGCTCCACTACCAGGGGCACTAAATAATCTTTACTTCATAAAATAGATTTATCAGTAGTAAGTAAGAATCCGTGGAGTTCACCCTGTGAAAACCCGCCAATTTTGTGTTTTCGGTGGTGAAACCCCGGCACTATTTTGCGATGAGGCGCAGTGATCTCTGGTGTGGGCGTAGTGCCATTAGGTCGGTAGCGGTGTGATTTAGGTCACATGAGCCAATCAGGTAGCTGCTGTGTTCTCCTCACCATAGCAACCGCATATCAAAAATGGCGACCACAACGTCGGCGAGCGAAGAAGAGCGAAAGGAGAAAAAAGTTAAAAAGAAAGTGGGGAAAGAAGAAGAAAGTCTTCACCCTTCAACTCCCCTCCAATTTTAATGCACCTCACGTCCAAGGGGAGGGGTGAGTTGGGGCGGGGAGCCATCAGAGGGGATGGACTGCAGTGCCTGGCAGCGCTGTGGTCCCCCCCATTTGTGTCCCTGCCCCACCACTTTGTCCCTCCATTCCCTTTTTTAATGCACCACACATATACATATTCATTTTTTTGGAGGGGATACGGGTGTGTCGGAGTAGGGGAAATTTTTTCCCTCTGCTCCGACTCACCTGCTCCCAATTTTAATGCACCACACGCACACACTTGTATATACACTGGGTGGGGCCACATTCACGGTGTAAGGGTAGAGCTCGCCAGTCGGCGAGCTGGCGGACTCAGTAACAGGGTTAGGTGTCACTAGTACTCTGGCGTGACGACCGGGGCCTCTCCCCACCGGGCTCGGTGTTCTGGTGTTCCGCCTTCTCCCCTGGTGCTTCCTCCTCTGCTTCCCCCCTCCCGCCGCTGTGCTACTCTCGCACGGCTGGAGGTGGGGTGGGCAAATCTTCCCTCTCTGCGCTGCTGCCCGGTGCCGGTTTCCGGGGGGGGGGGGGGGGTTCTCGCGGGGGGCCGGGTTCGCGGGGGGGGGTGGCGGCCGTCGGGGGGGGGGGGCGGCTTGTTTGGGGGGGGGGGTGGAGGTATGGGTGGGTAGGGGGTTGGGTGCTGGGGGTCGGGGTGTGTTCGGGGGTTTGGGGGTCGGGGGTGGTGGGGCCTGGGTCGTGGTGGATGGCGGGTTTGGGTGGGGTGCGGGGGGGTCGTGGGGGGATGGGGGCTGGGGACCGGTGTGGCGCTGTGGGGGCCCGCTGGGCCTCGTTCTGCGGCCTTGGGCTCGGGGGTGTGGGCCGGGGCTGGGGCGGGGGTGTTCCGGGTGTCTGGGTCGGCTCGCCGACCGGTGTCCGCTCGGGTGGCTTGGGGGTGGCCTTGGTGCTGCCGCGGCCTGGGGATTCCGGGGGGGGGGGGGGGGGGGCGGTGCTCGCTTTGCTGGACCGCGGTTGACGGCTTCTTTCTTTGGTGGTGGTCCTTATGCATGCCAGATCCGTCGCACCAGCATCTACTGAAACTCAACAGAAGTACCCTCTCCCTCCCACAGCCCCTTGAATCAGTTGGTGCTGGTGTCTGTGGTTCTCACTTTGCTTTATCTATCCTTCCCTCCTTCCTCTCTTTAGTTTTTCCTCTGGTCACTTGAGATTTTAATTTATTAGAAGTATGAGGTTTCTGGGGTTGGCATAAGACTCTGGTTTTGTAACCACGCAGGAGGGGTCTTGTTGGTGCTGGACTTCACTTTGATGGATTGGATGTACTGGCTTCTATTGATCTCACTCTGCCTTATCGATCCTTCCCTCCTTCCTCTCTTTAGTTTTTCCTCTGGGCTCTTGAGATCTCGCTAAATTTGCTGGAATTTAGAGGCTTCCGGGATTGGCGTAAGACTTTGATTTTGTAACCATGGGGAAGGCAGGAAGTGTTTGGTCGGTGCTGGATGTCACTTTGATTTACCTTTCTTTTCTCTTTATTTCTTTTTTTTTCTGACCTTTTCTCTGGTCTCCTGACCATTTAAATCTCACGACTCTGGCAAGATTCTGAAGTACCTGGTTAAGGCGAAGGGTAATGGGATATTTATAAGGTTTTAGGTGAATGAATGAGTATAAATTTATACGTATTTGCACGCACGCACACGCACGCACGCAAACGCACGCAAACGCACACACGCAAACGCACGCACGCACGCAAACGCACGCACGCAAACGCACGCACACATACACACAAAAAAAAAAAAAAAAAAAAAAAAAAAGAGCAATGATGACAAGACGTTGAATCGGTAAGACTACCGAATGAACAATTCTGAGCTCTTAAAAAAAAAAAAAAAAGAAAGTGGGGAAAAAACTTCGTTCCCGTTCAGGTTTGCCCATCACTTCAGCTGGCCCCGTCCTTCCAGCCATCTGCATCATTTGTAAAAATAAATTTCAAACTATACTCGTCTGGGATCGGAAGGAACACGGAAGAGGGATCATCTCGCCAAAGCAGAAACATTGTCAGCAGGTATGTGCTACACACACGCGTGCCCATTTCTGTTATTAATGTGACCGATATTTTGTATAGGGCTGAAAATAATTTGTTGCTAAGTTAAGTTTTAAGGCTATAGTTGAGTAAAAACGCGAGCTGCTGAATGATTTATCGAGTGAATCCAACAGTGGTTACCAAACTCGGGTTACCTGTGCCCATCAGTCATAATAGAGAGGCACAGCTACACCCTCCCTTTCCCCCAAACTCTCTCTCACCAACCTCAACAAACACTTTACTTTACTTAAATCTGTGATATGCATATACTGTAAAGAGGTGATGTGACAATAACACTTATAATGTAACTCTTTTTTGTGTAAAGGCGGGTTGCTGCAGGCAGAGATGATGAAAAATAAATAAATAAAACTGATTCTCTAAAAATGAAAAACAGTTGGTTGTTAATTATTACATGCAAATGTGTTTTTTTTTTGTCTTCTGTATTTATAATTGTTCTTTGACCAAGAAAGTATATAGGCCTATAGGTGTATTTTTATTTCTATCCAAACATACGATTATTCACTAGAATTTTCAGTAGGATATCCGAATACCAAAATATTCGATAGCTGCAGCACTAATAATACTAATTTTGAGTTGTGGCACGCCCACACGAGTTATTTTACCACACACCTGTGTCAAAACTAGCTTACTGCACACACTGCACCCCAACTTCAAATTTTAATAATAACATAATAATAATAATAACAACAACAACAACAATAATAATAATAATAATAATAATAATAATAATAATAATAATAATAATATATTATGAATTTTGTTGGATCCAAAAGCAACTTACATAATTATATATTATATGATTGTAATTGTCTTATTTTCAAATGTTTAAATATTTTCTTGATTTGAACAAATATAGTTGTTTCGAATAATCTTGATTTCATTTATTACCAAAATAATTGTGATGAGTATTTTTTTTTCCATAATAGAGCAGCCCTAGTGTGATGTGAATATGTGTATCTTGTGCTCATCTTTCCCTTTAATTTTTTATTTTTATTTATTTATTTTTTTGTGTGTGTATGTGTGCGTGCGTTTGCGTGCGTGCGTGCGCGTGCGTGCGTGCGTGTGCGTGCGTGCAAATACGTATAAATTTATACTCATTCATTCACCTAAAACCTTATAAATATCCCATTACCCTTCGCCTTAACCAGGTACTTCAGAATCTTGCCAGAGTCGTGAGGTTTAAATGGTCAGGAGACCAGAGAAAAGGTCAGAAAAAAAAAGAAATAAAGAGAAAAGAAAGGTAAATCAAAGTGAAATCCAGCACCAACAAGACCCCTCCTACGTGGTTACAAAACCAGAGTCTTGTGCCAACCCCAGAAACCTCATACCTTTAATAAATTAAGATCTCAAGTGACCAGAGGAAAAACTAAAGAGAGGAAGGAGGGAAGGATAGATAAAGCAAAGTGAGAACCACAGACACCAGCACCAACTGATTCAAGGGGCTGTGGGAGGGAGAGGGTACTTCTGTTGAGTTTCAGTAGATGCTGGTGCGACGGATCTGGCATGCATAAGGACCACCACCAAAGAAAGAAGCCGTCAACCGCGGTCCAGCAAAGCGAGCACTCCCCCCCCGAAATCCCCAGGCCGCGGCAGCACCAAGGCCACCCCCAAGCCACCCGAGCGGACACCGGTCGGCGAGCCGACCCAGACGCCCGGAACACCCCCGCCCCCGCCCCCAGCCCCGGCCCACACCCCCGAGCCCAAGGCCGCAGAACGAGGCCCAGCGGGCCCCCACAGTGCCCCACCGGTCCCCAGCCCCCATCCCCCCCACGACCCCCCCGCACCCCACCCAAACCCGCCATCCACCACGACCCAGGCCCCACCACCCCCGACCCCCAAACCCCCCGAACACACCCCGACCCCCAGCACCCAACCCCCCACCCACCCATACCTCCACCCCCCCCCCCCCCCCCCCCCCCAAACAAGCCGCCCACCCCCCCCGACGGCCGCCCACCCCCCCCCGCGAACCCGGCCCCCCGCGAGACCCCCCCCCCGGAAACCGGCACCGGGCAGCAGCGCAGAGAGGGAAGATTTGCCCACCCCACCTCCAGCCGTGCGAGAGTAGCACAGCGGCGGGAGGGGGGAAGCAGAGGAGGAAGCACCAGGGGAGAAGGCGGAACACCAGAACACCGAGCCCGGTGGGGAGAGGCCCCGGTCGTCACGCCAGAGTACTAGTGACACCTAACCCTGTTACTGAGTCCGCCAGCTCGCCGACTGGCGAGCTCTACCCTTACACCGTGAATGTGGCCCCACCCAGTGTATATACAAGTGTGTGCGTGTGGTGCATTAAAATTGGGAGAACCACCCCCGCCCGACCACAGGGGACGGCGTCAAGAAAATTGACTAATTAGCATGCAGTAACACCAAATGTTGATGCTTAGTGCCCACTAGAAATAGATCTTAAGGAATTAATGAGTATAGTGTCGTATAGTGTGGTATGCTCGAGCCCACTAGCAGCAACTAGGTTCCTGACTATATAAAAATAAAAACAATCAGATACAAAATACCAAATACAGAAGCAGCGAAAACAGAAGTTGTAACGATGTGGTGGCTCTCGTTAACAGGCAGAATCTTGGCAGATTAAGTTGCCAATTGAGATTAAAATATTCTATGTACATAGACCATATTTGTTTAAATCTTGATACTTGATTTTTATTTAAGGCAGAGATTTTTTCCATTGAGATATAATTTATTAGTAAGTTTAACCAGTGGTCGATATTAGAGATTGTTTATTTTTCCAATTGACAAGGATTATTTTTTAGCAATAGTAAGGGCTATAAATATAGATTGAGATTGTTTACATGGTAGCTCAGTTATTGTTAAGTCACCTAGTAAACACAATCTTGGAGATAAAGGAAGCCTACAGTTTAATATATCAGCGAGCTTTTCCAAGATTTTAGTCCAGAAATGCAGCACTGGAGTACATGACCATAAAGCATGAAGATAAGTATCGGAAGTGTTTTGTGATCACTGGAGACAAATGTCGGAGTCAGAGAGTCTTTCCCTTTAATTTTCTATTTCAGGCAGGATATACTGAAACGAAGATTCAGGCGTGATTTCCCCCAGCTGGTTTTTCACACCCCTTTCCAGCAACAACTCTGAAATGGTTTTTGTAGAGACATTATCAACAACTGACAAACTTTTACACAGGGTACCTCACTCATCAGATACATCAACTACTGAGTCTACTGACGTAAGCCAAGAAAGTGATATTAACACATAGCTGGTACAACATCAGGTTGGAAAATTACAGGGCATACGAGGACACTTTACAGTGCAGGGCTGTAAAATCTATGTAAAATCTGCCATTTTGTTTGTTTCATTATCAAGATGTTAACTCTCCATTTTAACACTTTTCAAGCAAAAATAAAAATGTCTGTATTCCATTTTCCACAAAAAAATGCCCAAAACAAAGCTGTTCCATTGAAGTTCCATGGTTTTATTGTGAATGCACATTTGATTTTTATTTGATTTTTTTATTTTTTTTTTATTAATATTTTATTGTGTGTCGGGCATGGATGGGTGGGTGGGTGGATGGGTGGGCTGGGGGTTATAAATGACATGCTGTGATGACATAATCTGATACTTTAATAAATATTCTATATGTTATAATAATCTGGGCTCTGAATGCATCTATTTCCATCTAGTCCATTTTGCCTTGTTCCAGGTTTGTGGTGCATGGTAGTATTTTTGGCCAATGTATGCTGCTTCTTGTGTACCTTTCATTACGTAGTAGGTTGTAAATTGTTTTCATATATGAAACATAAACATTGCTAAATGTAACATTCGTGTGCTGGTGTCACTTCCAGTTGAAGCGTTTTGTTTTTTTTGGCACAAATTTAATGATCTAAATTCACATGATTGCACCAAACCACCAATACTTGTTTCTGATGTTAGGTACATGTATTTATAACATCTGGGAATGATATTGATGTTGCCAAATTTAATGTAAGACGTTTTAAAACCAAAAACTGCAGCACAAAATTTTCGTTTTTTGTTATTTACCTATATATGCTGTAACAACTATTGCCTAGGTCCATTTCACCCTCTAATTTTTTTTTTAAGTTTGCTTCTCCTGAAGCAAATTCTCTGCAGTGCATGAATATGCCAATGCCCAGACAGGATCCAGCCTGGTCAGCTCTACAGGTGGTCCTTGCCACCAACAAAACTCTTTTGAAGCCGCTGACCAGGTGACAAAGGAATTCATGCGTCTGCCGAAGGAGTGTATTTCAAGCAGTCTGCTCGGAGCCCGAACAAATGGCTCCAATGGTTTGGAATACACAAATGACCGATCAAAGGAATGTTCATGACTTCTTATCAATCACAAAAGGATACTCTGGCGCCTCGCCCTTCCCGGAACGTCTAGATGGAGCAACAACACCTCCAAGTGGCGAAACTTGGAACTATCCTTAGTGACAATTCACATAAGTAACCGCATTTTACACATTTATATCATGATAATTCTTGACAGACAACTGAACTACGAATGATTCATGTTATATCTTTGTGTGTATGAACATCCTATTTCATGTGTACTCCATAAAGAATGAAAGATAATCAATGTCTCTCAGTTCAGTCAGATTAGACAAGTAGAAGTTACCTCACAAGTTAGTTTATGATGCATTAATTACAATGTGTGTTAAACGGGTTGTGTGGGAAAACTGATTTGCCAGACTGACCAAATTTAATGCCAAATTATTAATCTTTTTAATAATTTTCCTCTGAGAGTCTGCGCGAGCGAACAGAAGGGTGTGCCTTCACCTGCTCGCCCCACCCAGAGACTATAAAAACACGAGCAGACCACTGCCCGCTCTTCTTTTTTTTTTTGCCCTCCTGCTCTCTTGCCTGTTCCGGCTCTCACAAGCCTCTTCCAAAAACTCTGGCCCGACTTGCAAGTGGGCCAGCCAGGCTGCTCGAACCCTTTGTCTAAGAAACTTGCAAACCACGTGGCTTTTTCTTTCCTGGCAGGATCCGTTAACGAGATCGGATCCTCGCGCCACGCCACGCCAAAGCAAGTGCAAACTGCAACGCTGACTAAAGACTCTTTCGTTTTTTTGTTTTTTTGTTCCACTATCGGTGCTCACCCGCCCGACCTTCTCGGTCCCGGGTACACTTGCAACGCACCGCCGGACTCAAGGTTGTGCACCTAAGCCGCGCACCGCACCTGCTACTCGGTGGCGCTCCGCCGCAGTGCCAACGCACCTCCAACGGCTGGCCTTCCCCGTACGCAGGCGCGTACTGACCGAGCTGCAACACCTGAGCTCGGACAGCTGCCCAGCAGAACCAACCTCGGCGAGGATCAACCTCGCCGGATCACCAACCAATCAAGGGACGAGCCGCGCAACTACGTCAGGCCCCTGGCGCGGCTCCCTCGCTAACCTGTGGAATAAACCTTTTTTTTTCCTTGCATTTTTCAACGAACATTGACTCTTTTTTTCCCCCTTGTCAAAAAGGCCGCCACTTCTGTTCGTTGCTACGCAACTCCAGGGCTCGTAAGTGCGCTTGATTTCTACCTCGGCGTATCCACTGTGTGCCACTTACGTTTGAAACATCACAAATCTGGCAGGTCAAATTTTCTCTTTTCCCTGTTTCTTTATTCATTCGCATTCCTTCCTTATTTTCATTCGCTTTATTTTATTTCTTTTCTTCTGACGGTAGAATAGTTAGATAGGCAGTATTTTGATTCTGTAGTGTAGCAATCGTGAATAAATGCATGTTTTATAAACTTTATTCCGCCTAAGTCATCTGTGTTTCCGAGTGGATTATTATTCTTTTGTTAGTACAACGAACCACTGAATATCGAGTGTGGCGACTTTAGATTATCAATGACTGATAAAAGAAGGATTTTGGTCGTTGTTTGCTCCTGTTAATACGAAGCAAAACAAACGTGGTGCCCCAGAGGTTATTGAGGTAAATACAATTTACCTCTGTAACGTCCAGATTATTAATTCGTCCAAAAGACGACCCAATTATCGCTACATAATGGTGCCCCGTGTGAGGCTACAAAACATAAGAAGATCCACTCGAAAACACAAGACTTTGGACGTGAAAAGTAAAACGCATTTCACGTAGTGTACCTAATCATTTATCTCTGTGCAAAAAGGTAAACATTTCTTCTTACATAGAACTGCACTGACTTTCCCCTTCAGCTTTGAATCGAGCGTCTGGTTAGCCGCCATCTTGCGTGTGTTACCACGGAGTGACGTGCTATAAGTAAACGAGAGTAACGGGATTGATTGTTGGAATAAAAGTAAGAGCCGGTCACCGTTTGAAAAAATAGTGGCTTGTATTTGAAAACGTACGTGATAGAACTCGAGTTGTGCAACTTTTAAATTTCAGCTGGCTGAATTTGAAGTTGTTTGTCTTTGTATTGTTGTGTTTCCGGAAATTGTGGGAAGTCACGTGACAGCCTACGTGCGTCGCGTTGACCCGACTCGAGTTACGTGCTTCGGAGTAGCTAACCGCGAGCAACGTAAACGACGTCCGAGTCACTTTCCCCGTGTTCCTCCTACACCTAGCTTGTGGGAGAAGTTTGAGTCGTGACTGAGCTTTTGTAGCCGCCGACTCAAAGTTTCAGCTCGTGGCGAGCGGATTAACAGAGCGCTAAGACGTTAGCTGCTTACCTGTACCGTGTACGCATTTCCACAAGGTGGCGCCATAGTCCTTGTGAAGAGCTGTGTGGCTCGTGGAGGCGTGGTTGAGTACCTCCCCCTCCCTTCTCATTGGCGAGTTTGAGCCACGCCTGTAGACGCCCCGAAAGGGAGCGGGTCTCGCAGGTTGTCAGCTGTCAGACAGCGTTTGAGCTGTCAATAGACAACTGACCCCCCCACTGCTGCTTTAACGCCGGTGGTCCTTGCTCCGCGATAATTCTGATTCAATGTCACTTCACATTGCTTTTTGAATTGTTTTCCGTGTCGAGCGTTGTACTTAGTGAGTGTCGTCACCGTTAGTACACAAGGATAATAAAAAATTTATCCACGTCCGATTAAACGCAGTTGTAGGCTTAATTGACTGTTTGCGTTTAAGGATTATAGTAATAGCTGACCGCATTCTAGCCTTTTACGCTGCCTAGCGTGAGAGTAATTACGGGTGCATCAACAAAACATACTGCTGGGTCAAATTAATACAAAGGAACTATTTACACTATTGTGTTTTTCTTTTTTTCCTCTTTTTTTTTCGTATTCCCTTTTATCCAGTTTCATACTAGGCTAACTAGCTATATTCTTGACTTAACATTCCACTTAATTTCAGGTTTTGTGTTTGTTTAGTTGGTTTGGTAGACCTAGTACTATTATTATTATTTTCTTCCCTTTTATTTGTTTTCTTCTCATTTTTATCCATTATTTTTAACTTTGTTGTTTTTGTTTGTTCTTTTGTTTTTGTTTTTCGGTTGTGTCTAGTTAATAAGAAGGTGTGAGTTCGAATGAGCTATTATTAGAGAGGCAGCTCTAATATTTCTGTATAGTTCTGCAGTTTTTGTGTCCCAAAAACCCCGTCCACAGGACATTTGCATGAAACTGTACTGACACTGTAACCAGTCATTTGACTAAGACTATTAACCCCTTTTAAGTTTATTTCCCCCTTTTTCTGTTTTATTGTTTATTTAATTTAATTTTAATTTCAACTTTTAACTCGACTTCCAAAAAAAAAAAAAAAAAATTTTTTTTGTTTGAATTTTTTTTTTGATTTAGCTTTTGGGATTGACCGCTGTAACATTTTAGAGTTACCCTGTCCCTCGTTTAAGCTATTCTTTGCTGAGTGAGTCAAGTTGAAGTTAGTATTATTATTATTTTATTTTATTTTATTTTATTTTGCTTTATTTATTATTTTATTTTTTTGTTGCCGTTTGTTTTTGTTTGTTTTGATAACTGGAATTGATTTCTCCCAACTATAGTGTAAGCTGTGGGTTGCATAGCCCACTACAAATCTTTTGCTTTTGTGGCAATTCCCCTTTTGATAATTTGAACCCAGTGTGTATTGTTGACGATAATACTTGATAGCGGTAGTTAGCTAACTGCGTACGCTGATTAACTAACTATTAAACGCTAGTACAAGTGTGATCGTTTAAAAAGCTATTGACAATATGGCATCACTCCGAGAGACTCCCAGCCCCTGTGAGAACCTAGATACCTTGGCTCAACTGGTGCAGAAGCTGACCAAGGACTTCTTACCTGGATACGCTGAGTCTATTAGGGATGCGGATGTCAATACGCTAAATGATAACCTCGCGCAGCTCATGAGTGACGCTGAGACCAAAGCCCCAAAGGACAAGTCACTCATTCGAATGCTCGGATGTCTGACTTTGAACCTTGCCGCACACTTGAAGCTGAGCGATGCCGAGGACTGTCAAGTGAAACACCAACTTGACATGGCACAACAGCAGAGCCGTGATGCCACGGCACAGCTTGAAGCCGCCCACGACCGAGTGAAGGTCATGGAGACCCAGCTGGATGACGTTAAAGCGCAGCTGGATGAGGCAGAAGCCCGCGCAGATGCGGCGCTAGCCGAAAATCTGGGCAGTGATGCAGATGAGTCTGCTTTCACTCCCGACTCCCATCAAAAGATTGGTGAGTTAACCCAAGCTCTCGCGACCGTCGAAGAGACAAATCGAGAGCAAGAAAAACTGCTGAGATCCGCGGCAAATGAAATTCACAAACTAAAAGCAGAGGTGACTGACTTGACTGAACGACCGTCAAAAGACCAACTTCGGCTAGCAGAAGCTAATTACTTTCGGGTTAGTTCGTCGCTAGCTCAGTCAACCGATGAAGTGAAGCGCCTCCAAGTTCAGGTACAGACCTTTAGGGAGGAACGTAATGCCGAAGTGGACCGCTCATATGACCTGCGAACTAAATTAGCATTGACTGAAGCCGAGGTTACCCGCCTCCGACAATGCCAGCAGGAATATGAGGCAGAGTTAGCTCATATTAAACATGAGTTACAACGCGCGCAGCAGTTGCATGAGGTCTCCCGAGGAGCCTCCCGGCCGGGAGATCCACCCCCACACAGACCTCCTGATCCCAGAGCCACAGCACCACAGCTCAAACTGCCACCTGAGTCCGGAACCGCCTGGAGGACGCCGCCAGTGACCACCGCCGCTTTAGGCCGGGCACCTCCAACGGCCGCCTCCCCACACGCTTTCGGGCCATCAGGTGATGACAGTTTCCAACGTGGACCCATGTCGACTCCCCCGTTGGAGGGACAAATGGGCGTGGCCTGGAAAGATTTGGACAAGCTGGCTCGAAATATAACCAAATTCGAACCGAAACCAGGGGGGTCCCACAACACAACAGAGTACTTGAAAGACATCAACTATCATCTCCAGCGGTTCCCAATGGCAACCGTGGAAGATAAGTTGTACTTGATCAAAATGACGTCCAGCCGAACAGTCAACAGACTGCTGGAACGGCAGCCCGCTGATGTGTTGTCTGACCCCTTGGCACTGCACCAAGCCATCTCACGCGAGTTTGACGGTTCTCCTGGGTTGTCGGGCATGGAAGTTGCCATGTTCGTCAAACAGGGAAAGCAGGAGGCTCCTCAGGCTTTCTATAGTCGTCTTCGCGATGCCTATTTTGGGACTCGTAACGAGCCTAACATGGAGGAAGATTCTGGTTTTAAAACGTTGTTTGTCCGAAACCTCCAACCAAACCTTAACCACTACTTGGGACTGGCTTTGTGTCCTGAGACACTGAATAGCTCGCAGCTACGTGACTTAGCAGCTAGGGGCTATGCAAAGCTAAAATTATCCGCCCCCAAGGCAGGCGACGCAGGAATTTATAAAGTGGACGTGGGTCCTCCTTCAGAGCTGGAGGGAGCTTGCTCCTTTGCTCCGAGGGAAGACCAGACTAAATCCAAAAAGTCGAAACAGTCCCGCGCCCCGCGAAACCGGAAACCGCGCTCCAAAACCGACTACTCGCGTGACGAGAAAGCGGACGGAGAAAAGCAAGCTGACGACCGCCGGCGCTCCAAAGTTGCTAAAGGAAAGCCCGATTCGCGCTATCATCCAAAACGTGATAAAGTCGAACGCGCGCCAGCAACCGATTCCTGCCGCGAGTCCCGGAACCGCCAAGCCGACTCCGAGACTGACCACCACGCAGTTGCCAGCGGCATATTGAAGGCACTCCTGAAATTGTCAAAAGACTCGTCAAAAGACCCGCCTTTATGACTAACCGACGGCCGGATGCCCACTGAAGTGACCCACCAGCAGAGGTCACCAGAGGGGCCTCCAGTAGCCGACACTCAGACACCTACTAAACTGCCTTCTGACTCAACAATATTGGTACTGCAGGCTGATCCAAATACAGTAGACCCGCAAGTATCGCGATCAACCGATGACGTGAGACCGTTCCAACAGCTTTTAGGTGACCTCACCACCAGGGGGATGGCTCGTAAATTCTATCTGAGCGTCACCCTGGAGCGAGCTCTAACCTACGAAGCCCTTGTAGATCCCGCCGCGGACATCACGGTGATGTCCAACACGGTGTTCGAACAACTCCGCGCCGCGTCACAAGCTAACAGTCGACCGCTCCGCCTACGGCGGTGCCCACTCACCGTTAGCGCTTTCTCACCTACTAACACAAAGCTGGAATCTGTCGCGATGGTACACTGGTCCATTGGCCCCATGGAATTCATTCATCCAGTCTATGTGGGACCCATTGAGTCAGTCCCCCTTCTTATTGGCCAAGACCTGTTGTTCCGCTTCCAACCCATCATAGACTACCAGAGACTCCAGATTTGGGCCCAGGTGCGGCAGGCCCTGCCGACATTTCCTTCGGGCCCTGACCAGGCTCAGCTCTGCACTGTGACTCGGGCGCAGCCACCCCACGGGGAAGCAGACGCCCCCACAGGGAGCTGGGACACGACACAGTCCAAGGCAGGACCCCTCGCGTCCCCGACAAAGGACCGGCTGAGAAGCCACGACACCTTTCTTTGTGACCTTGACCCACCCCCACCTAATGCAGGGTACGCCCCGCGCATCATCGGAGGTGTCCACGTGCAAGGTGCACCTGTTCTTGACGCTGTCCTCGCCTTGTGGGCTGACAAATCAGCCATTTCTGCAGCATTCGCTGACAACTTGCGAGATCTCGACCCGAACATGCTTTTCGTCTCCAAGTCTTGCCGGTTTCCGTTGAACACGGAACCCCCTCTCACAATAACTGCAGTGGGCGTGTGCGCCTTAAACCTTCAGTGGAAGCAGCACTCACTGACCCACTACTTCTTGGTTGTCCCGGACGCGCCTCACACCCTCTTCGTGGGTGCAGATTTGCTTGTTCGTCTTGCCGTCCAGGTGGACACCATCAACAACGTGCTTTGGTCCCTCACCAACTCGGAACCTCTAGCTTGTGTTCCCAGTCTTCCAAACATGAAGTCCGGACAGACCATCCCAGATGCTTGCGAAGTCTTAAACGAGGATGAAGTGATCGCTCCGGCGACCACGATCAACATTCCGGTTCGCTTGGTGACACGAGCTAACCAGGTCTTGAATGCTCGCTCCGCTTTCTTCCAACCTTCTTCGGAGTTCATGAACCTGTCGTTACTCTTGGAGGCCACGCCCATCGTGGACGCCTCCCTCACCACTCTGATCTTGGTTCACAACCCCCTTTCGTACGACGTTCGCATACCAAAAGCGACCCGTCTGGGCCTGCTCATCCGTTCCGACTTCCACGACTTCACTCTAACGGTGCCTGTGGTTGGACACATCCCATCGGACTTGTTCTTGACTGAAGACACCGGTGGCCGAAGACTCACCAGGCCATCTCAGCTTGTTACGGTCAACCCTGCCGGTCCCACCAACGATGAAGACATCGTCCGAGTGGACCTGGGGACAGACCAACAACTGGTGATTTATGCCTTGAGCGCGTTGCCTCCAACGCCCTCGAGCATTCCCTCTGGAAACCCAGAGAAACCTCAACCAACCACGACTCCAAATGGGGACCTTCAACCGTACCCAGAGTTCGAGGAGCACCTCCAAGAAGTTCTGCACCGCGCCGACGCGCTCCGGTCCGAACAGGACCGCGAACGTTTGCGCACCGTGTTAATGAAATACACACCGTCTTTTGCCAAGGACTCCTTGGATTGCGGGTTGACGGCACTACACGTAGTCCGCATCCCGACTCAGCCCGGCGCTCCTCCAACTTTCGTGCGCCAGTACAAGATTCCGATAGCTTCTTACGAACCAGTACAGAAGACTATCGACGCCATGCTGGAAAAGGGCATCATTCGCCCCTGTAACAGCACCTATTCGGCTCCATTGTGGCCAGTCTTGAAGCCAAACGGTACATGGAGACCAACCATTGACTATCGCAAACTGAACCAACAGGTTCCTCTTTCGCGATGGCCCATGACACAACTTGAACAGGAACTTCCCAAGGTTCGAGATGCCAAATTCTTCACCACCATCGATGTGGCTTCGGGGTTCTGGACGATCCCCGTAGATCCCAGGGATCAATACAAGTTGGCATTCACCTTTGGCAACAAACAGTATACTTTCAACCGGTGTCCATTCGGCTACGCCAACTCGCCAGCCGAATTTAACATCTTCCTCAACAAGGCGTGCCCTGATGCCGCCGCCAGGGGCAACCTCATTTATGTCGATGACATTATGATGAGGAGCTCCTCTTTGGATGACCATTTGATGGAAATCGACCACGTTCTTGGACAGCTGTCTTCTGCAGGTGCCAAACTGTCCCTCCTGAAAGGTCAGTGGTGTCGCACGAAGGTCAACTACGTGGGGATCTTGGTTGGGCCGAACGGGATTGAACCACAATCCAGCCGTATTCAAGGCCTTCTTGACATCAAAACCCCCACCGATGTGTCAAAATTGCGCAGCTTCCTTGGCGTGTGCAACTATTCGCGCCAGTTCATTGAACACTTTGCTGACATAGCACGCCCTCTTACTAACCTGCTGAAGAAAGACACGCCCTTCGATTGGGGTGACGAACAAAACAACGCGATGAATATGCTAAAACAAAAGCTGGGCTCCGCTCCCTGTCTCGCGTACCCCGATAGCAACAAGGAATTTTTCTTGGAAGCAGGATTCTCCGACCATTGTTTGAGTGCGGGTCTATACCAAATGTACGACCAGGATAAACGCGTCGTGGCGTACGCCAGTAAAACGTTGAACGGCCCTGAGTTGAAATACTCCGACTGCGAAAAAGCCCTGCTTTCCACAGTATGGGCAATCAAACATTTCTCAAACTACATTGGATGTCAAAAAGTAACGATTGATACTAACCATCATCCGGTTACTTTTCTTAACAACCAACGCATTCGAGACGGTGTCGTAACGAACGCGCGCATTGCCGGCTGGCTTATGGCGTTACAAAGTTACGATGTTCGAGTCCGGTACGCGAAAAACGCAAAGTTACCGCTGGGTACCGATCTAGCGATTTGCCAGAACTGTGTGTCAACTTCCCCGACCCCGCCGACAGACGTCGCCGTGGCACCGATGCCGGAATTCACGCGTCACCGCTATTTTGAGGAACATGTCTGCAAAGACATGCCTACAGCTTACGTGGATGGCTGCTCTTACCACCACCAAACCCAGCTGCAGGCTGGGGTGGGCATCGCTTGGGTCGACGACACACCGTGCAAACCACTGCTATTCCAATTGGGCCCCCACTCTTCTCAATATGCGGAAATCGCTGGCATCCTGATTACACTCAAATTAGCAGTTGAACACGGTGTCACGGTGCTGGTTATCTGCACTGACTCAAACTATGCCCGCCTCGCCTTCACCTGTCATCTACCGGTGTGGCGTCGAAATGGTTTCCTTACGTCAGCGAAGAAACCCGTTAAACACCGCGACCTCATTTTGACATGCGACCATTTGGTTTCCTCCAATGATATGCATGTCTATTGGAAAAAGGTCCGGGGACACTCAAAAGTCCCAGGACCTGACAAACATTTTAACGACCTAACGGACACGTTAGCCAAACAAGGGGCCCTCAACGGGACTCCTTGGACATTTGATACAGCTTGGCTGCCCACCCAGCCCACCCTGGAGGTCCACGTTCTCACGCGCCGCCGCGCTGCGGCCGGCGCTGAGTCTCGCGACGCCCCCACACGGACCCCTACGGGGCCCGTGGCGTGCGTACCGCCCGTCCGAACCTCCGACTTGGTCGCCCAACAGGCCGGCGACCCCGCGCTTTTCAAAATGATTCAGCACCTTTCTGATCCTGTCGCCAACCCCGTGTCGCCTGACGCGTTGAGTGACGACAGCGACCTCAAAGACTTGCTCTCCGTGCTGCAAAGGCTGCGTCTCGTTAAAGGCCTTCTGGTTTATGACTCCGCGTCTCCGCCTGCCCTGCGGTTGGTGGTTCCACGGAGCCAAAGGGGGGTCTTGCTAACATACGCCCACGACGCGCCTTATGCAGGCCACCGCGGATTCAAGGCCACTGTCACCGCACTACAACAGGTGGCATACTGGCCGCGCATGCATAATGATGTAGCAACCTACATCAAAGGATGCCTGGTTTGCTGCCAGTTTCAGCCAGCAAACCCGAGTCACCGAGCACCACTCCAACAGAAAGGAGTCAACTTCCCATGGTCTGATCTCCAAATTGATTGGGTGGGACCACTGGTCAGATCTCTGAGAGGGAACAAATACTTTCTTACAGTAGTTTGCGCGTTCACCAAGTGGGTAGAATGCCTGCCTGCTCCAAACGACACCGCACACACCACTGCATGCCTGCTGATGAACCACGTGTTCTCCCGTTTTGGGTTGCCCTCACGGGTTAACTCAGACAGGGGAACCCACTTCACAGCCGAGGTGATGCAACAACTTTGGCAAATGCTCGGAATCAAGGCCCAGTTGCATATTAGCCATCACCCGCAGTCATCAGGACAGGTGGAGCGGACTAATCGCACCGTGGTAAATTTGCTGAAAAAGTTTGTTGTTTCCAACCATCGGGACTGGGACACCCGACTCCCACTGATCCTCATGGCAATTCGAGCCACCCCTCACGAATCCACAGGGGTGGCCCCTTTTGAAATGATGACCGGACGGCGAATGACGCTCCCCCTGCACCTGATGTACCAGCCAGGCGAAACAAACCTAGCCACGGTATACACGGCCTCCCAGTACGTGGAGGACTTGCAAGCCCACCTCCGAGCCACGTTTGCACTTGCCCAACAACGGCTTAAGCAAAGTGCAGAAGGTCAGAAAACCTACTACGATAGGAAAGCCTCACAAACCGAGTTTGAAATAGGTGATCGAGTATGGTATTACTTGTTCGCGCAACCAAATGCTAATACTCCGCGTGCCCAGAGGGGCATCGCCCGAAAATTTCTTCCCCGGTGGTCAGGACCACATGAAATCGTCGACAAACTGTCACCCGTCGCCTATCAAATTAGGATGAATAAAGGACGTCAGGGGGACCAACTGAGGTGGGTCCACCGAAACCAGATCAAAAGTCACTGCGGGTTTGAACGTCTGAGAACGCGATCGAGCGAATCTCAGGACCAGCATACGCGCGGAACTGACAAAGGGGGGTCACCAGCCGACTCCGAGTCAGCGACCCAACCGCCACCTTCGACAGACGTGCCAAATTCCGCCGACCGACCTCGCTGACTACGATGTTTGAAAGTATCACACGTGCAAAAGGGGGGTCAACACCCCGCCGCACCTACCGAACCCCTCAGTGATACCATACCGAGTGACGCTAATCCGCTTGTCTTTGTTGATTGCGAGAGGTTAGCATACTGTGTTTTGCTACTTATTTGCAGACGCTTGGTGCAACACTTAAGGATACGGTCCTAGCTGTAACACCGATAGCATTATGCAGAACTAGACTAGACAACTACAAAATGATTTGCAACTCAAATTCAAAAGATTATGTACACTCAAGGTGTTATGATACTTATGAATGGTATGCTGCGTGAAATCAGTTTTTGCTAGCCATGAAAAGCTCCCCCGTACTTAAGGCCTTCAAAAGCAGGTCAGAGTACTCTTTTTAAAGCGTTAGTGAGTCTAGCTAATCTAACTAAGCCCCTTTGCCTTCCTTCCCTTAGTCTAGCGCAACTGCCAAGGATACTCTGATTTTTTTTTTTTTTTTTTTTTTTTTTTTTTCCTTCCTTTTGCTCCCTTTTCTCCCCTCCTCCCTTTCTTTCCCTTTTCCCTTCAGTTATTCTTGGATAACGCACGACTTTTTGGGTGTTTAATTACGCCGTAGGAAGACGCGATAGCTAAGTACCTAGCAACGATAGTGTCGCGCTAACCGACCTAAGACTTTTTTTTTTGACGAACACCCCCAGGGGTGGAGATTTGCACCGACACGCAGGTGCCTGAGACAACCTCCCCGTCTTTATAAGAGAGTTATGGCCTGAGTATAGTCCCGGGTTTTTGAGTTTTAGAAGGCGACAGCCTCTTTTCTCGTTCTCTCTCTCTTTTCTTTAATTTGCTGTTCGTTTCCCCTAGTTACTCATAATATGATACTAGCCTTATAGCCTTAGGAAAAGTTTTCTTCCTTTTCTTTTGTTTGGAATTTCGCGTCTTGCGTCTTTCCCAGGCCCGCGCCTGTTTTGGGACCCGAGTCCCTCAGTTAGCTGACACAGTACCAAGTTAGACACACTGTTAACTGAATACACATAGAGACACATTGAAAACACACAGACGTACCCTGCACACACATAACCAGGCAGAGGTTAGGGAAAAGTGGCACCAGTGGTATGTCTTCAGTGTTGCAGCAGAGCGTGAGTGGGACTCCGGCCGGCTGACCGTGGCCTGGACCCTGGCCACGCATCATCTGGACCCGCCAACCTGGACATCCTGAAGATTCATCCCGCTTGACGAAGGGGGGTCTGTAACAACTATTGCCTAGGTCCATTTCACCCTCTAATTTTTTTTTTAAGTTTGCTTCTCCTGAAGCAAATTCTCTGCAGTGCATGAATATGCCAATGCCCAGACAGGATCCAGCCTGGTCAGCTCTACAGGTGGTCCTTGCCACCAACAAAACTCTTTTGAAGCCGCTGACCAGGTGACAAAGGAATTCATGCGTCTGCCGAAGGAGTGTATTTCAAGCAGTCTGCTCGGAGCCCGAACAAATGGCTCCAATGGTTTGGAATACACAAATGACCGATCAAAGGAATGTTCATGACTTCTTATCAATCACAAAAGGATACTCTGGCGCCTCGCCCTTCCCGGAACGTCTAGATGGAGCAACAACACCTCCAAGTGGCGAAACTTGGAACTATCCTTAGTGACAATTCACATAAGTAACCGCATTTTACACATTTATATCATGATAATTCTTGACAGACAACTGAACTACGAATGATTCATGTTATATCTTTGTGTGTATGAACATCCTATTTCATGTGTACTCCATAAAGAATGAAAGATAATCAATGTCTCTCAGTTCAGTCAGATTAGACAAGTAGAAGTTACCTCACAAGTTAGTTTATGATGCATTAATTACAATGTGTGTTAAACGGGTTGTGTGGGAAAACTGATTTGCCAGACTGACCAAATTTAATGCCAAATTATTAATCTTTTTAATAATTTTCCTCTGAGAGTCTGCGCGAGCGAACAGAAGGGTGTGCCTTCACCTGCTCGCCCCACCCAGAGACTATAAAAACACGAGCAGACCACTGCCCGCTCTTCTTTTTTTTTTTTGCCCTCCTGCTCTCTTGCCTGTTCCGGCTCTCACAAGCCTCTTCCAAAAACTCTGGCCCGACTTGCAAGTGGGCCAGCCAGGCTGCTCGAACCCTTTGTCTAAGAAACTTGCAAACCACGTGGCTTTTTCTTTCCTGGCAGGATCCGTTAACGAGATCGGATCCTCGCGCCACGCCACGCCAAAGCAAGTGCAAACTGCAACGCTGACTAAAGACTCTTTCGTTTTTTTGTTTTTTTGTTCCACTATCGGTGCTCACCCGCCCGACCTTCTCGGTCCCGGGTACACTTGCAACGCACCGCCGGACTCAAGGTTGTGCACCTAAGCCGCGCACCGCACCTGCTACTCGGTGGCGCTCCGCCGCAGTGCCAACGCACCTCCAACGGCTGGCCTTCCCCGTACGCAGGCGCGTACTGACCGAGCTGCAACACCTGAGCTCGGACAGCTGCCCAGCAGAACCAACCTCGGCGAGGATCAACCTCGCCGGATCACCAACCAATCAAGGGACGAGCCGCGCAACTACGTCAGGCCCCTGGCGCGGCTCCCTCGCTAACCTGTGGAATAAACCTTTTTTTTTCCTTGCATTTTTCAACGAACATTGACTCTTTTTTTCCCCCTTGTCAAAAAGGCCGCCACTTCTGTTCGTTGCTACGCAACTCCAGGGCTCGTAAGTGCGCTTGATTTCTACCTCGGCGTATCCACTGTGTGCCACTTACGTTTGAAACATCACAAATCTGGCAGGTCAAATTTTCTCTTTTCCCTGTTTCTTTATTCATTCGCATTCCTTCCTTATTTTCATTCGCTTTATTTTATTTCTTTTCTTCTGACGGTAGAATAGTTAGATAGGCAGTATTTTGATTCTGTAGTGTAGCAATCGTGAATAAATGCATGTTTTATAAACTTTATTCCGCCTAAGTCATCTGTGTTTCCGAGTGGATTATTATTCTTTTGTTAGTACAACGAACCACTGAATATCGAGTGTGGCGACTTTAGATTATCAATGACTGATAAAAGAAGGATTTTGGTCGTTGTTTGCTCCTGTTAATACGAAGCAAAACAAACGTGGTGCCCCAGAGGTTATTGAGGTAAATACAATTTACCTCTGTAACGTCCAGATTATTAATTCGTCCAAAAGACGACCCAATTATCGCTACAATGCATTTCTGGCTTGTGACAAAATTGGGGCAGGAAAACATTGGGTGAACTTTTAACCCAAAGTTCAGAAGGGTATTATCTATCAAAAAATGCATTGAACAAGTAGTGCCCAGACAGTGGAGCGAAACTCATTTTCTAGGCACTTTTTGGGGGTTCACCCCACGGCCTAGTGAAGGTAAGCGCTAACATGCTAAGAGATTGCTAGTAAGATTACTTTCCTAACTTTTCGGGCGATCTGTGGGCAGCATGTGTAAATGTGCTGATATACACTAGAACATCTATTACCGATACAAACGTGAATGTATATTTTATAGATCGTGCTCACAGCAACGTCCGACCGCTGGTTCTACAACAAAGAAAGGTAAAAAAAAAAAAAAAACGTTTTCAATACACCGCAACAATAAAAGAAAAGAGTATTTCGATAGTATTGTAATTGTATGTTTCTTTCAGCTCCTACTCATAGGGCCCAAAGTGACCCTTCTCACAGTGAGCAGAAGAAAGGTAAAAAGGAAAAAAAAAGATTCTCCACAGCACTAATAAAATATTTGATGGTAAACGTCTTCTATAATTTACAGAATGTGCATCAACCAATACATTCAAGAAAAAAAGGTAAACATGCACACACACACATTGCATCACACTGCTCTAAAATAATATATGATATTGAAATGTATATTTGCAGATCCCAAAGATTCTGGCTGGCATGAAGTTGATGAAGTTGGCTGGCAGCCAACCATCTTCCCCTTTGCTGCAAAACCGGGACCAAGGGATGCTGCAGCAGAGCTGAATTCCCACCTGCCAGCTGACATCCTGGAGCTCTTCATCACGGATGAACTTCTCCAACACATCGTTCATCATACCAACCTCTACGCAAATCAGTCCATGCAGAAGCAGACCGACAAAAACTGTGGTGCAAATCCTGCTGCATCCCACTTGCACGCACAAAAACAATCCACAATATACCACACAAAAAGACAAATTGTGTCGTTGAAACATCCACACAATTGTAAATAGTAACACGTACACACACACCACACATGCGCAGTTGCGCATGTGTAAATAGTTTGCAAAGAGTTTTCCAAATTGTTTGTTCGGATTGCTACTGTTGAATGTAAATAAACGTGTTATTTTACAATCAAAAAACACTTTTTTATTGTTGGGGTAGTGTTTTATCGAAGTTTAGGTGTTTGTAGAATCACTCATGCAAAAAAAAAAGTGCCAAATTCACTAGAGTGCATGAAATAACATCGTTTCACAAAAAGCTCGATTTCTCCGTATTCTGGAAGAAAATAGGGGATTTGGGTGAAACGAAGCTGTTTTCTATTGTTGATTACTGAAAATCTGAATAAGGTAGAAACAAACTTTTTTTCTTAGATGAGAGATGAGACTTCAATCTTTCTAGTGTCCGTGTTTCCGTAGTCCTAACACAACATTTTCTGTGGAGCTTGAAAGATCGGTAAAATTCTGTAAATCATATGGGGTTACCTTTTCCGAAAATGGCTGGCAGTCAAAGAGTTAAGGGCTGGACTCTCATCAAATGTGTGAAATTTTGAGAATATAGGATCACCTGGGTCAAGTTAAAGCAACTTTTATTGTCACAAAAAATCATCTTATTCTTATTCTTCTATATGGTGTGGTGACTGTTTGGAGAGAGAGAGACAGCCGCACAGGTTCACTTTACACAAAAACGGTTTCAAAGCGTTTCTACTTTAAAATAAAATAATAAAATCTAAGTATAAGAATAGTGAGGATAACATAAATCAGTATGTTGTTAATACAATACACCATTCCAAATGAATAGAAAAATAATCACACAAGGAATTAAACAACATTCATTTTGTGGTAACACTGTGCAATCTTCTTATTGGGCTCATCTTAACCTTTAAATATATATATATATATATATATAAAGCAAAGCATTCTTCATTGCAAGCACAAGCAGTTCTTCATTGCAGTAAATGTATAACTTTATTATTTACAATTATTCCGACAATGATGGATCAAAAGTACAAGAGAAAAGAAGCCATCAGGTGCAACAGTTTTGAAAAAGAAGAGGACAAACGGGTGGGAGAAATGGTTGGCAAATTTCTATGAGTCCGAGAGACAGGAGGCTCTCTCTCTCTCCCTCTCTCGCTCTCTCTCACTGCGATTTCTTAGCCTCTTGCTATGTTGCTAATCCACAAACGACAACTCAATTTCATTTGGTACTTGGTTTTGCCGAACTAGCAACTATTTAGAATTGACTGAGTCATCCCTATATATATATATATATATATATATATATATATATATATATATATATATATATATATATATATATATATATATATATAGTGTTGTCAGACGATTAAAATTTTTAATCTGATTAATCACTTTTTAATTTTGATTAATCACGATTAATCAGCTAAATTACTTGCCTATTTGCGTAATATAAAATAAATGCAAAATACCGTAATATTTTGACATTAATGCATTTTATTATCTGAATGTCATTTGAAAACATTGATTAAATGCATGTACGCAATTGCATGCATGCGTGTATTGCTCAAAACGTAACAGCATCGTATCAATTGGGTGCAATTCAGCAATTATTAATTAAATGCTAATTTGTTTTATCTAAAGTCCCGTCGGGGTGTTTTTTAAAGCGAAATTTACCACCGAGCACACTAACTGGAGTCACCCCGCTCATTTTGGAAAAACAGGCGTAGGAAAAGCAGTGCATTGACCTAATCACTGACCTGCGCAGCCTTCAATGTAACCATCCGCGGTTACGTTCAAGGCTCAAGTGCGGTCAAAAAAAAAAAAAGTGCGATTAATATGCGTTAATACGTGATTAATGCGACAATTTTCTGTGATTAATTAATCTATTAACTGTTTCACTTTGACAGCCCTATATATAACATATATATATATATATATATATATATATATATATATATATATATATATATATATATATATATATATATATATATAAACTGCAAAAAACCCAGGTTGAAAAATAGTTTACTGTTACTGCAGGAATCTTTTTTTTTTTTTACCATAGAGTTTTGTTTTTCTTCTTCTTCTTCAGGAATTTCTTAAGTATGTGCAAGTTATATAGTGTATTGTATTTAATTTACTGGTGTAAATGTGGTCTTCTTTCAGGCTGTTGAATTGAGTGGATTGAGTGGGTCAGATGAAACGCCATATCATGTAAAATGAGATAACAAATTAATGGACTAGACTCAATTCTTAGTTAGAGACCAATTGGTGTCCATAGGACTGAAAAATTGGTGTCTATAGGACTGAAAACCAAATGGCCTCTGTGTGTAGCTCCCCAAAGCAACCACTAGATGCCGCCAAACCTGTACAACCAAGCCGCCTACTCAGCATAGCCATGACATCCTGTATAAGGATAAATACAATTTAAGTGTAAATAAATGGGATCTTGAATAATACACATATACACAATTTATATTCGACAATCGTTAACCTGATTTATGGATCAATGATTACAGCACATTGACGCCAACTATGAAGTTTTGCTGTCTTTTCTTTTATTTTCTTTACAAGCGATGCTGTCTTTATCGCTGATAATATTGCTGTAACTGCATTGCGTGAAAAGATTACCTGTATGTATTGTCCTCTCAACAATGACATGCATGATGTGGAACAAGAACTAGAATTAACCTGTTAAGTTTCCCTGAGAGAATTTGGGATTTAATATGTCATGTATATACATGTTATTCATGCTTGCTTAATTATGGTTAGAACGTTAATACATATATGATGTTATTGATTTTAATGTTTATGATTGCTGAATAGAGCCAAGACCTTTGATTTGATTTGATTTGATTTGATTTATTTGTTCATTTTTCCTTTCGGACAGCATTGTTGACAATCAAACATTACATCATGCAATTTTGACATACAATAACCGAAAAGAAAAAGGGCTGGCAGGAAGAAGCATAAAGCTTATAAATTCCCGCCCCCATACTAGACTAGGACGCATAAAATCAAATAAAAATAATAAAAGTCAGCAGAGATGATAAAATTTCACTCAGTTCATCAAGTCCATGAAGTTAAAAATCCAGATGATTGCATTCGGAGACATTTGATTCAAGTAGATGGATTATTGAGAGTTCACTCAGTTCATCAAGTCCAAATAGCAGGTTGTCAAGTTGATTACATTCGGAGATTTTTGATTCAGGCAAATGGATTATTAAAAGTCAATCGGATCCTCTTCACCAGTGATTTGATCGCATGTAGATCATGACAAAAGATT
The DNA here is from genome assembly GCF_051991245.1 of Festucalex cinctus. Taxonomy (NCBI): domain Eukaryota; kingdom Metazoa; phylum Chordata; class Actinopteri; order Syngnathiformes; family Syngnathidae; genus Festucalex; species Festucalex cinctus. The sequence continues at coordinate 20,589,695 of NC_135431.1, forward strand.
ATTTCCAGTAGTTTGTTGATCACTTGTTGATTCATACCATGTGGATTATCACAGTCCAGCAGCTTTAGATAACTGGGCATAGTGAAGACCATGTGTCCGACACCTCCTTCAGTCCGATCCGTCTTCATCACGATTTTGGTTCATCGCGACCTTTTTCTCCAGTTCAAGCAACCTTGTGGCCATGTCTCTCCTCATTCCGTTCATGGCAAGGTTGAGTGCTGCAATGTCGTTTTTCACCAGAGAAGTGTCATCAAAGGCCTTAGTTCGGCCGGCTTGCACGCCAGTGATGGCTCTCAGGGTGGCCTCAGCCATTTCCTCTTGCAATCTTCTGGCGATCAGACATTTTACGCAGCGTACGAAACAGCCAGTGGGTTCCAATCCCCAGCAGCATCAGCATAACCACCAGCACAGCCAGCAGGTAAACGTCCTCAACGTCCTCAAGGTCAAAACTGGTCAGACACACTGGTCTCCACCTTGCCCAGGAATCCTCAGCATATCCAGACATGTGAGTACCACTTGGACATGAACGATCAGTAGGTGCAGGTCTCATCATTGAGAAGATTTTGTCAAACGCACTTACAGACCAGCTAATTAGATCCATATTGGTTTGCAAAAAGTTTTTGGAGCAGAGTGTCCTTTTCACAGCAGTCAGCACAGATGCTGTTTTCAAATGATATAAAATAAAATGTCCTTGCATTACAATAACATAGTCAGACGTGTTTACATTTTTGTGTTGAAGCTCCCTCCTTGTTTTTGACACTGGAGTTATTGCTCTCCCACATAAAAGTTGAACAAAAGTCAGGTTAAACATTTTCTTCAATATAACTGATTAATACCATTTCTTTGTATTTTTTCTTGAATCCAGCTAGTGTCTTTGTTTCTGTTAGTCCCAGATCTAATGAATTCCATAATTTTACACCCGTACAGGAGATCGAAAATGACTTCAGTGTAGTTCTAACACATCTCTGAACAAACACGTTTCTCTCTCAAATCATATTGCGACTCTTTTGCCTGAAAACATGTTTGCAAGTTGTAAGGGAGACAATATCTGGCTGCCTTATACATTGTCTGAATAGTTCTATAGTTTACTAGATCAAATAATTTCAATAGTTTAGCTTCAATAAACAAATTGTGTGTGTGTGCATTATATGGAACACTATGGATAATTCTTATTGCTCTTTTCTGAAATACCATCAACGGCTGCAATCGACTTTTATAGGTGTTTCCCCAAATTTCAACACAATATGTCAAATAAGGCAAAATCAATGCATTATAGATTATTTGGCACTCCAAATAATCTATAATGCATTGATTTTTAGACTTTTAGACTCAATATTTTTTGGGTTCTGTAGAGGATGGATATACTTCTTGCCAGTTTTTTTTTTAACTGTGTGATATGAGGAATCCATGTAAGCATCTCATCAATAATTATTCCCAGCACATTGTGTTGGTTTACCCGTTCATAATTTACATTAGAAATAATAATATTTTCTTTGGTTCCTTTTTTGCCAAATAACATAAATTTAGTCTTGTTGAGATTAATAGACAGTTTATTGGCGTTAAGCCATTGTTGAAGTTTATGTAATTCTTCATTTACTATTTGCACTAGACTTTGTATATCCTCACCTGTACAGAAAATGTTTGTGTCATCAGCAAAGAGTACCATCTTTAACACAGTAGAGACTTTACATATGTCATTTATATACAATATAAACAATTTAGGGCCCAAAACTGAGCCCTGAGGTACACCACATAAAACTTCCATTTTATTAGAAGTACTCCCTCCTAATGTCACATACTGATATCTTTTGGTTAGATAGCTTCGTAGCCAATCTAATACAGTGCCCCTGATCCCCATTTTCTCAAGTTTATTTAGTAATATTTTGTGATTCACAGTGTCAAACGCTTTTTTTAAATCAAGAAATATTCCAATAGTATATAATTTTCGGTCAATAGCATCTGTGATAATTTCCATAGATTCAGTCAGGGCTTGACATATGATTATGAGCAAAACAGAAGTATCAGAATGACAAAACAGGAACTGGTTGCGCTCTGTGGTGTGCGTAGCTTAGCAACCAGTTTCCTCTGTGTGTTTATTTAAAGTATGTGCGCTTATGGCCCATCTGTGTGGAAAATTACTCAGAAAAAGTCTCAACAAGTCTTTGCGCATTGATATGAGGAAGGACGATGCGGAAGGACACTCACACTGAGGAAATCAGTGATACGACCCAAGGTGATAAAAAGTCTTCCTCAGCTGGGACCGGGGCTCTCTTTCTTCTTCACCCTGCGATGTGGTCTGGACGGAGTGTGTTTCTGAAGACGGATTCGCGGCTGTTTGGGACTTAGGTTTTTCACGAAGGATCTTTGACTTTTCGCCGTGAATGGAACTTTCTTCACAGATTGGGTAAAGTACAAAACTTTTATTAATAAGGTGTTTAAGAGGAAGGTATGAAAGATTAATCGCGTGTAGGGTGGGAGCCATTTAACCACTCCCATATCTTTAAATTAATTTTAGCCAAAAACGCCTTATTCTAAATCGGGTCTTGAGTTCTTTTGAGAAATGATCAATCTTAGAAAGCTCTTATAAAAGGTTTAAATATTATCTTTGATTTCCTGTTTCCTATTTCATTTTATTTTTATTGATTTTATGTTTTATTTCTAAATGTGACTTTTATGATTTACATTTGCTATTTTATTATTGTCAATAAAATTATTAAAAGACAATTTTTGAATCAATCATTTTATTGGTTCATTTTAAATTTTATTTTATTCCTTTTGGACATTATATAAGTCCAAGGTCATTTTATAAGACCAAATAAAATAATAAAAAAAAAACAATTGTGAATTAATTAGTTTATTTGTTTCTTTTCATTTTTATTTTATTCTTTTTGGACGTTTTTATGAGTCCAAGGTCATTTTATAAGACCAAATAAAATAATTGAAAAACCAGTTGTGAATTAATTATTTTATTTGTTTCTTTTTATTTTTATTTTATTCTTTTCGGACATTTTATAAGTCCGCATTATTTTTCTTCAAGACGGACACAACAGCATCGGACGTCCGGAAGGAGGTAAGTGCACTTGAATTACCTTCAACCAGTGTTACCATTTGTATTAATAAAGTCAAATACTCCTGCTTGATATGAAACAAATCCGTATGATCCTCACAAGGATTATTAAATGACTAGGTCAATAACAAATGCAAACAACTCAGAGAAGTGGAGCTGCCAATGTAAGTGAGGTGTTCAGACTATTATTCCTGGGCTCTGTGTGGTTATTCAATCAGGATTGATAGGTGGATGAAAACGGATTGGCCTCATGATAAGAAGACAGTGAACAAACCTAGGTGAATCCACTTTGATATATCGGCTTATCTAATTCCCGTCTCCTCACGCTGATGCCTTAGAGCTGGTGAGGGAAAAGGGGAATTTCTAACCCTTTGATTGGAGAGTCGATCAGGACATATTTCCCGATTTAAGTCCTGCGGGTAAGCGGAAGTTGACAAGGCAAAACACTACATTTTTGTCCATATGGCGTCAACGAAAACTGAAAGTTCCTAAGTGTTGCTTTAAATTTATCATGAAAAATCAATAAAGGTAGCCAGACAACACAAGTGCAAGGCAATCTTTCATTTATTGATTATAACACCTATTATTCATGAATAGATCTAGTGAGGTTTATTTTTTCCATTCGTCCATCTCTGCGTCCTCTCAGGCCGGCCAGGAATATCTGAGGTCTGGGGACACCAGTCTCACCGTCTCTCTTACATTGACAGGCAACCTCCTTGGGGAGCCAAGTTTGAGTGGTATTTTCCCGTCTCATGTGGCTTAGATGGGTCTGAGTTGAGTGTGTGACTGTTGTCCGAAGATCAGCCTAGAATTTTCAAGTATATAATAGTTGTGTCAGTCACTAAATGCCATTTGTAGCATACAACACAAAACCGAGCTAACAGTAGTCTTTGTGTTGACTCACTAAAGTAATCTGCAGAGCACTGTTGTTGTTCACCAAGGGACATCGCTATTGCGTCTTCTAATCCAACGCAAGATGTCTTCCATAAAACGAACGTCGGAATTCCAACTGGCTGGAAATCGTTATGTTCATGACTGAGTTGTGTGTTTTGTTTCAAACAGGAACTTGGTTTAACGCGATGATATTCGATGTTAGCATAGCATGACTTAAAGGGTGTAGATGTGTAGACTGCTAATTGACGCACTGCAGCCAGCGAGCTGATCCTTCCGCCTTCGAAAAGACAACTTCTAGCGGAAGGATCAGCTAGCTGGCTGCAGTGCGTCAATTAGCCGTCTACACTCTACAGGACGACGCGCAGTGATACGAACGAACAGAAAAGTAGTGGCTGGCGGTAATGGCGTCTGAGTTTTTTTCAGAAAAAGAGTATTGTGATGCAAATGTATCACTCTTTTGAACACAAACTGTTTTTAGAACAAAAACGCTTTTATTTCCGTGACCTCAGCCAGCTTGCTGGACTATTTTCCTCTCGTCCAACACCGGATCAGAACTCATGTCACAGAACGCTGTCAGGGGTAAGTCAGTGCTGATCACACACACTGGAGGCAAGGATGAAATTGAGATTCATGTTAAAAAATTTGAACGATCCCTTTAAAGTCTTGTGAAACTAGTAGACATAATGACCACGCCGCAAATCCCCTCAAAATAAAGTTGGAACGTCTGCAACTAAAGCGCATCTTGTCCATTTCATTTGAAATCCAGTGTGGTGGTGTTTAGAGAACGTGAATGAAGAGATGAGGTGCATACTTCAGCTGAGCTCATTCACACACATCATGTACACAGAGTATTATACACCACATTTTACTCTATCCATATTCGATATGACTTATGACACATCCCTGTCTTATGTTCATCAAATAAAACTTATTTAATAACTTGATATTACAATTTGAATAGTATAATTATAATTTGATCTGAGAATAATTCAAAGAGCAAGTGCAATAATTCAGTGTTTGAGCAAGTGTTTTACGATTACTAATACTACTACTACAAATAATAATAATAATCATAATAATAATAATAATCCATCCATCCATCCATCCATCCATCCATCCATCCATCCATCCATCCATCCATCCATTTTCTTGACCGCTTATTCCTCACAAGGTTCGCGGGGGTTGCTGGCGCCTATCTCAGCTGGCTCTGGGCAGTAGGCGGGGGACACCCTGGACTGGTTGCCAGCCAATCGCAGGGCACACAGAGACGAACAACCATCCATACTCACAAGCACACCTAGGGACAATTTGGAGCTCCTAATTAACCTGCCATGCATGTCTTTGGAATGTGGGAGGAGACCGGAGTACCCGAAGAAGACCCACGCAGGCACGGGGAGAACAGTCCAGGGTGTCCCCTGCCTACTGCCCAGAGCCAGCTGAGATAGGCGCCAGCACCCCCCTTGTGAGGAATAAGCGGTCAAGAGAAGAAATAATAATAATAATAGATTTTATTTATAACCCACTTTACATTTATAAAATTAATCTCAATGTGCACAATACAGGCAACTAGGGCTAGGAATCTTTGTCTCACGATTCGATTCGATTACGATTTTTGGGTCTAGGATTCAATTCAGAATCGATTTTCGATCCTCGATTCAAACAATTTTCGATTCAAAATTCTTTGATTAACAAATGATTTCTGCTTCAATTTACAGATATGCACAACATTGTCATGATCTACTCCAGTCTGCTTTGCAAGACAAAATGACAGAAACATTGAAGTGTCTTTTTTTGTTTAAACATTCATTAATTTTGTATTGTAAGTACCTTTTACCACAAAAACAGCATGTGGGCTACAACTGCCTTTCCCCTTCATTTTAAAATTGATTTTTGGATATTTAATATCGATTCGGTTCGATTAATAAATGAGAATCTTGATTCTTTTATGAATCGATTTTTTGGCACACCCCAATAGGCAACAATAAAAGCAATGGAAGCACACAGTAAATAAAACAGTCAATTACAAATCAGAGTAAAAAAATGTAAAAAAAAAGTTAAAAAATAAAATAAATAAATAAATAAATAAATACAAATCAACCAGGAAAAGCTTTTTTAAACCTATGCAGCTAAGGCACTTATAAGTGAAGAAAAACCTCACAGTACACCAACAAACAAAAACAAAAAGTTTGCATACTAAAATAATTATCTTAACTCTGTTTAGTCACAAATATACCTAGTGTGAAATCTGGGCTTATACATTTGAACACAAAGCTGCATATTTGCAGGTAACCATGACTTTGTCAATTGTATGAATGCCAACAGAGGTACACACAAAGGTTGCTTTTACCTTCAGTTATTTGTTATGCCTGCCACTATATGCCAATGGCATAAATTGAATAATAATTTAAATAATACAATAATAATAATAATAATAATAGTAACAATGATAATAATAATAGTAGTAATAATAAATAAGTAAATACATTAATTAATTAATTAGCTGTGAATAATATACACTTTCTTAATAGCAGTCGCATTAACATTATTGTTGGAACGTTATAGCCATTGGATTAATGTTAAATTATAACTATAAGGTACTTTTTTTTTTAATCTTTCACCATGAATTCACCTCCTGTATGTCCCATGTTTTTGTGCTGTGTCACATGACAGTATCACAGACGTGACAGATTCGCAGAGACAAGATTTTACAAAATCATATAATTTGCGTATTTTTTGTTCATGAACTAAAATGTCCATAGATTTTAGTTCAGTTTTTAAGTTTAGGATATTTTCATCTCGTCTTCATTAGTCGACGAAAATGCATACTGATGTAGTCCCAGTTATTATTTATTAATGACGGTTTTAGTCTAGTCTTGTCTAGGTTTAGTCCGGTGAAAAATGTGTGATGATGAAATTATTTTTTTTTATTTTTTGTTGATGAAATTAACACTAGCCAGAAGTCCCCGACTGTAGCTTTCTTCTTCGTGAGTTCAGCTTCGACATGAGGGCTTTCGTCTTCGTGACTTATTTCTTATTTTCGAGTTAGCTACAGCTACAATTTTACACTGTCACGCCGCCACCGGCGTGGCGGTCCATGCTTTTATTTTATCAGTCATGTTTCCTGTTTTATTTTGAAATTCTAACTCTCCTCTCACCCCAGGTCACTTGCCCTTCCTGCCGCTCACTAATTACCGGTCCCCGCCCATGATTATCGCCACCTGCAGAAGCAGAGCGCGGTGCCGCCCTCTACTTCCGTGTTTTTTTTACACCTCTCAACTGGAACTCTAAATACGATCATATGGTGAATTTGAACATGTCTTTAGAAAAAAGTGCAATACCGCAGCGGCTCCCTATAGAGCCGTGCTTCTCAATTATTTTCTGTCATGCCCCCCCCCCCCCCCCCCCTCCCCCCAGTAAGAAGAAAACATCTCGCGCACCCCCCTCCCCCCGCGACTATAAATTTGTCTATAAAATTGTTATTATTACACACCTCTGCATAACACTGTACCCGTATTAACGTATAAGAGAATACAAAAAAAGAAAGACATATGGACCAACTTACAACAAAGAATAGCTTTAGTAACTGTAACAGAAAAGATTTAAAGTGCATCTGAAGTTCAAAAATAAAATTAAATCCTTAATTAAACTATAAACATTTTTTGACTGACCATGTCAAACCATATGATACGGAAAAAATAAAATTACATCCATCCATCCATCCATTTTTTTGACCGCTTATTCCTCACAAGGGTCGCGGGGGGTGCTGGCACCTATCTCAGCTGGCTCTGGGCAGTAGGCAGGGGACACCCTGGACTGTTCTCCCCGTGCCTGCGTGGGTCTTCTTCGGGTACGCCGGTCTCCTCCCACATTCCAAAGACATGCATGGCAGGTTAATTGGACGCTCCGAATTGTCCCTAGGTGTGCTTGAGTGTGACCCCCCTAGAATAGGGTGATCACATTTGTATGATGAAAATGTAATTTTGAATTTTGAGTATTTACAAAAAACAAAAACAAAAAACTAATTTCTTTTTCTATAATATTTACACTGTTGTTTACATGGATGCTGATGTCAACATATTTTTTGTTGCCTTAATATGGTCGGAATATTTTTTTTTTTGTGATTTAAGATAAAGAGGAAATAGTTGGTTTTGCACTTCCGGGTTAGGACATGTATGGAGGCGGAATCTGGGGAGAGAGCAAGGCACATCGTCTTCACTCGTCTGTTTTCTACCTGCAAATACGTATTTACTTCCTCAAACAGCGTTGTAAGTGACATATCTTCTTCTGCGCCTGCGGGTCACTTTGTGGACGCATAACGTTCACACAGCAGACAGACTGAGGTCGCAATTAATGAGTAATGTGAACACTTACTCAAAAAAAATCGTATTTCACAAAAAATTCGGAATTAAGCATTAAGACCTGCAGTGTGAACATAGCCTTATTCGCATAATCAGCCCACCTTGGGGTCAAAATGCGCGAGACGTGGGGCGGTTGCTAAGCTAATAGGAAAGAAAGTCCACATACAATGCAATTTGAATGGCTTGGCAGTAACTGCATTGCTAGACTCGAGGGCACAAGTCAGTATAATAAGCCATGATTGGAAAGATAGACCTGACCTCAGCCTGCGTTCGCTATATGAAATCATTGAAGAACTGGACGAACTTAAGGTGTTCACTGTGAATGGAGAGCAGATCCTGTTTGATGGTTGGCTGCCCATAAAAATTAATCTTCCAAAAAACGAAGATCTCAGCCTTTCCATTAATGTTCCTTTCCCGGTCAGCAGTTTGCCAATGGAGAGACCACTAGTTGGATTCAATGTATTGGAGCAGCTCATTGAAGGCCAGCCAGAACAAATGGTACCAATATTGATATAACTGCTTTGCAATGCAATGGGTGACACTAATGAGAAAGCAGAGGCAATCGTAAACTTCATTCAAAACATCGGGGCCAATAATGCCACAAGGACATCTGAGGACAGGTGTGAAGGATGTGATCATCCCAGCTGGTCAAATTGCCTGGATTAAGTGCCAGGTCCCCCTAAAAATGAACATGTCTGACCGGTTGGTGGTGTTTGAAGCAGATGAAGGCAGTCAGTAACTAGAGCAATTGGATTTGGGAGCAGGCTTGCATGAGATACATAACGCCACCAAACCCGATATCACCATTGCGGTTGGCAACAACACAAAACACGAGAACACCCTGCTACGGAAAACACCCCTTGATACCTTGCAGCAAATTGAAAAGATTTTGAATGATCATACTCTTGATGGGCCAATCCCTACTGTAACAATCAGTGAGGTCACCTTGCAATCCACCAAGTCACCGCCATCTTTGTGGCAATCTCCAGTTAACATCGACCACTTGGAGGATGATCAACAGCAAATTGTCAAGAGGATGTTGTATGATGCATCTGAAGCTTTTGCCAGGGATGGGAACGACATTGGCTGCATCCCAAACCTACAAATGGTAAACCTGAAAGATGACATCCCAATGCAGGGGGCATATACGTCCAACCGTTTCTAAGAGAGGTAAAGGAATACATCCAGGACCTCGTTGTGAAAGGATGGCTTGTGAGATCTAAATCCTCCTATTCAGCCCCTGTTGTGTGCGTCAGGAAGAAAGATGGCACACTACACCTCTGTATTGACTATCGCCTGTTGAACCAGAAAACTGTACCTGATACCCCTTACCTCAAATACGGGATCTGCTGGACACCTTGGGAGGATATTCTTGGTTCAATATCCTTGATCAGGGCAAAGCCTACCACCAGGGTTTTGTGGCTGAAAGTTCACGCCATCTTACTGCTTTCGTCACACCCTGGGGACCCTTTGAGTGGGTGAGAATCCCGTTCGGTCTGTCGAACGCGCCTGCAGCATTTCAAAGAAGCATGGAGGAGATGTTAAGTTCTCTGCGAGACGAATGCTGCATACCGTGCCTAGATGACATCCTTGGTGACTCGGGGTCTTTTGAAAGTGCTTCAAGACCCTACAAAGTTTTGGTGTGAAGCTTCGCCCTGTAAAATGTGAATTGTTCAAGTGAGAAATTTGCTATGTTGGACGGTTGGTCTCAGCTGAGGGTGTCCATGTCGATCCAAAAGACCTGGAAGCAGTACTGGCTCTCAAAGCCAAGACACCACGGACCGTAGGTGACCTCAGAAGAATCTTGGGCTTCCTCAGTTAGTACCGCTCTTTCATACAAAACTTCTCCAAAACAGCCAAGACACTGTATGAGTTGCTTCAAGTGAACTCTTTAACCCAACCAGTACATCCGCATCAAAAGAAAGTGAGAGGCCCACAGTTGCCATCCCGGGCATCAATAAATTGGACTGCAGAACATCAGTAGGTTCTTGAAGAAATTGATTGACAGGTTGACCCATCACCCTGTACTTGCATATCCCAACTTTGACCTCCCATTCGTTCTGCACACCGATGCATCAGGGCAGGGCCTTGGGGCCCTTGTGTTAATTTTCAGAATATGATACTCTTGCAAGTCATACACGTCCATCTAGATAGATGAAGTTTTTTTTTTTTTTTTTTTTTTTAAGTCAGCATACAAGGTAAGCTAGGTGACTATATATGAAGACAACGACTACAACTACCAACGGCAGGATGGGAAGCTGCGAATTGTTGGCTATGGATTGCGAACGCTAACACCGGCTGAGAAAAATTATCATTTGCACAGTGGCAACTAGTTGGAGTTCCTTGCGCTAAAATGGGCAGTGTGCAAGAAGTTCAGAGACTACCTCTTTTACACTCCCCATTTCACAGTTTACACTGACAACAACCCGCTCACGTACATCATGTGTACAGCCAAACTCAATGCGGTGTGTCATCACTGGGCGGGAGAGTTATCAGACTTGCGTTTTAACATAAAGTATAGTCGACGCACCCCTGAGAGGAGACAGTTATTCCTACACCTGAAATACCAACCACTTGTCTTGAAACGCCTTCACAATGACATGGGGCATGTAGGCCTGGAGATGGTGCTTCACCTTGTCAGAGAGAGGTTCTTTTGGCCTTACATGAAAAAAGCTATAGAGGACTATGTGTCAAAGAAATGCTACTGCATAAAGCAAAAGAAGCTGACAGTTCATGTGCGTGCACCTATGAGCAGCCTGAAGACAAACTCACCACTTGAGCTTGTTTGCATAGACTACTTGCATCTTGAAAAAGCAAAGGGGGCTTTGAGTGCATCTTTGTGTTAGTTGACCATTTCACAAGTTTTGCACAAGCCTATTCCACCAAAAATTAATCTGGCTGAACAGCAGCAGAAAAGATGTACAATGACTTTGTGCCTCGTTTTGGGTTCCCGAATAGGTTACATCACGACCAGGGTCGAGAATTCGAGAATGAACTCTTCCGAACACAAGGTCAGCTCTCTGGGGTGGGTCATTCTTGAACATCTCCTTATCATCCCCAGAGTAACCCAGCAGAACGGTTCAACCGTACCTTGTTGCAGATGCTGCGCACGCTGTCAGACAAAGAAAAGGAGGCATGGAAAGAACATCTCCCGCAGGTAATCCATGCATACAACTGTACTCGTCACGAATCAGCTGGCTATGCACCTCACTTTCTGCTCTATGGTCAACATCCTCGCCTCCCTGTAGACCTTCTCTTTGGCCTGCCAGAGGACACAGATCCAATAACTCACAAAGGATACGCTGATAAGTGGTGGAAGAGGATGACAGAAGCGTATCATATTGCAAACAACAACAGTGTGTCATTGAGTGCCAAAGCCAAAACTCGTGCGATCGAAAGGTGAGGCGGTGGTGTTGAATCCAGGGGACAGTGTGTTAGTCAGGAATTGAGATGAACGAGGTGGGCCTGGAAAACTGCGTTCCTACTGGGAAAAGAGAATATATGTGGTGAAGGAGCAGGTTTCAGACAACTCAGCGTATGTTGTCCATCCAGAAGGTGATAACAAAGCTAAACCAGGACTTTGCACCAAAACCTACTGCTGTTGGCCAATGATTTACCAGTGGAGTTCCAACCACAGCTGCCCAAATCAAAGTTTCCCGAAAACAAGCAAACTCTCATCACAGACCAAGTCAAATAAGCAAACAGGCTACATGTCCGGAGACCTCAGACTCAGATGATGATGAACCAGAAGGCTACAGGGTCAGACTACCAGCAACTCGGCATGACCCAAGCACCATTGGTACTCCAGAGAGATCAAATGGGCCCCAGACTGAACAGAGATGCCAGTGTTGGAAATGCAAGCTTCCTATGAGAAAAGGAATGAACAACCCTCCATGGAATCTCCCACATCCCATGTTGAAGAAAGACAAGTCATCACAGATCCCAAAAGCACGGGTGACCAAAGCATCCTTAATCATATGGAATCAGTGGACATTTTGAGATTGTGAGGGTATATAATTTGTAAATGATTGGGTTTTCTAAAGATGTTTAGATGTTAGTTTTCTATTGTGATTAAGTGTCAGAAGCCGCTTTTGTTGGCGGGGAGCATGTGACCCCCGTAGAGTAGGGTGATCACATTTCTATGATGAAAATGTAATTTTAAAACCCAAAAAACAAAAAAAAAAATTCTATAATATTATTTACACTGGGTGGCACAGTGACCGACTGGTTAGCACGTCCGCCTCCCAGTTCTGAGAACCTGGGTTTGAGTCCAGGCTCCGGCCTTCCTGGATGGAGTTTGCATGTTCTTCCCGTGCCTGCGTGGGTCTTTGGGCACTCCGGTCTCTTCCCACATTCCAAAGACATGCATGGCAGGCTAATTGGGTGCTCCGAATTGTCCCTAGGTGTGCTTGTGAGTGTGGATGGTTGTTCGTCTCTGTGTGCCCTGCGATTGGCTGGCAACCAGTCCAGGGTGTCCCCCGCCTACTGCCCACAGCCAGCTGAGATAGGCTCCAGCACCCCCCGCAACCCTTGTGAGGAATGAGCGGTCAAGAAGATGGATGGATGGAATATGGTAGGAATATTTTTTTTGTGATTTAAGATAAAGAGAAGTAGTTGGATTAGCACTTTCGAGTCAGGACATGTACGGAGGCAGAACGTTGCTTCCGCTCCTCAGATGAAATCTGGGGAGAGAGCAAGGCACAACGTCTTCACTCGTCTCTGTTTTCTACCTGCAAATACAAGTGACCTTTTTGTTACCGTGGTAAACATTCCTGGACCCGTAACAGTAGCTCATTAATTCCTTTCATTTAGGTGCAATCCTGTGGGGGAGCAGCGCACTTAAAATGAAATATAAAAACATTATTCAAACGGTTATAAGAAAAAAGTGGAGCGCAACACAGCTGTGATGTGAGTGCATGACTACGGCACCGGTAATGTTGCGAATCTAAGGACGGATTAAGTTGTGGACGTAGATGATGGACTGTGATGTGAAATGGTACCTCTCAAAAAGATAACTGTCCGGAAATGCCAGCCTATCTATGCACGGTCTGATAACAATCTCACGATGAATATTTAATTAATTCCCTGCGCAATAATGTGGCACCTTCATCAATAGGGTCATTGTCAAAAGGACATGCCATGTTCGTGACAAAAGTGGACTTTACTTTATAGACGATAGGCTTATTTACGCAAAAACTCGCTCCAGCGGACTTTATAAGTGGGGAAATGAAATGGGCGGGGGAGGGGGGGGGTGATGGCATGGTATGTACTTCTTTTCATTAATAGTTTGGTATGTAGATAAAATTTTCCATAGGTGATAACATTTTCTATAGGAGTAAATGTAATCGTGATTGATTTTCACAACCACTAAAAGTATTTGTCCTTGTCATTCTGCAACATCATGAAATAGAGGGTACATTTTAGGATGAAACATCCTGTCAAGATTAAACTCTCGGGTCTAGTATCAGGTGTCAGCATAACGGGGGACAGCCCTTAATTTTTGACAGGCACTTCTGCAACGTTATGTCGAAAACACCTCCAGCTCCCTGACAAGTATTGTATAAGTCGTACCAGATCAAAATTCTGTTTCCCCGTAACCAAGACTCGATAATTAGACTAAAATATTAATGAATACTTTGACTGACCAGTTTGATGGCTGACCTTCGCAGTTCCCACTCATTCCATTCATATGACTTCACAATGTTTGTCACCAGTGCATGAACATCCGTCTGAGTGCCGCTGTCAGACTTACTCGCAAGTAGTGTCTTTCCTGCTTGCACCTGTAAAACAGCCACACCGTTAATCTGTGTGTAATGAGGGGATTGGTAGTGATGGTGTCGGTTTAGGTTGTGGTTGTGGCGATGGTGTGGGTTGGAGGTTGAGGTTGCTGCATGTAAATTGTGGTGAGAAAGCCGCGTGAAAACTGAAAATGGTCATTACAGAAACAAGTTACCATTTTTACATGGTGCAATTGCTAACCTACAATCGTCAGCTTACACAAAATGGAGTTTGATGGAGCTTGAGAAGTTTAATCAATTCAGGTGAACTCTTGGCTTTTTCTGCCACCAGTGCAATGTAGTAATCAGGGCTGTGGGCAAATTTCATAGCAGCTTCTTTGGAGTTGAAGACATACAGCCTCTCCTTGTGCTTGAGCACACCGATGTATGGATTCCCTACAAGGGAAATGTCACATTCTTACAGCGTCTTGAAGAAGAATTCAAACCCAACATTTTTGCACGGTACGACCACAAACCTAAATATACTTTAAATAAATTTTATGTGAATGTTAAGCACAAAGTAGAACACAATCATGAAGAGAAACAAAGTGTATATCTTATTTTTTCAAACTTGTTATACAACTTTAAAACTGAAAAGTAAGGTGTGCAAAAGTATTCCGCCCTTTTTCCTTCAGTGTAAACAGTTGTCTTCAGAAGTTGCCAGGTGATGTCTTAATTGCCTCTTCGCTTATGCCGCTGCAGCCCCTGGCCACTTCGCCTGTGCCGCTGCATCCCCTGGCCTCTTTGCCCCTGCCAATGCAGCCCCAAATCTCTTTGTCTCTGACGATGCAGTCCCAAGACCTTTCGTCTCTGCCGCGGCTGCCCCAGGTCACAGATTCTCTGCCGCTGCTGCCCCAGGTCACGGAGTCTCTGCCGCGAATGCCCCAAGTCATGGAGTCTCTGCCGCGGCTGCCCCAAGTCTCCTTGCCTGAGCTGCGGCTGCCACAAGTCTCCTTGCCTGAGCTGGGGCTGCCCCAGGTCTCCTTGACAGTGCTTCGGCTGTCTCACGGCCCGGATCAGGTGGCGATATCCTTGCTGCTGTCTTCTGCCCCTGTGCCCATTAGCGCCCTCCTGCCCCGTTTTGGTTTGTTGGGGATCTTTTTTCTTGTTTTGGGGAAGTCTGGAACTGTCCCTAGGGGGGTACTGTCATGTTTTGGTTCTGTGTAGTTGGGGTGTTGAGTTTGAGGTGTTCTTTTTGTTTTTGTCTGTGGTTGATGTTTGTCATGTGTTCCTGATTTCTTCCCTTGTCTCGTTATGTATAACCTCGTCCACCTGTGTGTTTCCTCCTTTCCCAGTGTGTTGGACCAATCAGTGCCTTCAGCCAATTGTGTTCCCCAGGTGTGTCTCATTAGTGTTGGTGTATTTAGTCTGTTGTGTTTGTCCAGTCTGTGTGGGAGCATTGTTAGCGTTACGTGTGTAAATCTTGCATGTGTTTTGGTTCCCATCAAGCCCTCGTCTCAGTAAATCACCTTCAACTCAGTCTAGTCAATCGCGTCTTCGTCTAGTTATCCTTGACACTGTCCAGTCGTTCACGTCACCATCAAGTCATCCTCGTCTTGGTCTAGTCACCCTCTTCTTTGTCACGCCATCGTCACCGTCCAGTCGCCCATGTCAACTTCAAGTCATCCTCGTCGCTGTAAGTTGCCCACGTTCTGTCAAGTTGCCCACAATCTGCCAAGTTGCCCACGTTCCATTCTCTCGTTCAGTCCAGTCATGGCGGCCATCCCTCTATCGTTCAATGCAGTCATGGCGACCAGCCCTCTCTCGTTCAGTCCAGTCATGGCGACCAACTTCCCCTGGTCCAGTCACATCATGGTGACCGGTCCCCTTGTCTAGTTAAGTGCTGGCAACCAATTCTCTCACATCCTCTTACCTGTTATGTGTAAATAAAGTTCTTCACATTGCCCTTCCCACCTATCTCCCTGCCACTTTTTCCCGCGTTTGGGTCCACATACATACACACACCCACCGTGACAAGGCCGGCTCGTAGCCTGCTACCAAATTTTCATTGAAAACTAATGAAGTCTAATGGGGAAAGCGCTGATTTGGACCATTTCAACCATTGGAAAGTTAATTTTAGTGTTTAATCTATTTTAAACATGCATAGTGCATCATAACTGACTGCCCTCAGCCGAGACACTACAGGACACTAAGCTTATTTAAGTGCTTAATATTTGGCTAAATGTGTGCACTTTACCGGGAATTGGATCAAGGACACAAAACCGGGAAGCAATCAAGAGACGGGTAGGATCTTTCTTCACTGAAAGGGTCAACTGGGACTAGAAGCAGGTTCTTAAATGATGATCACTCCATTAGTTTCACTACATGTACGTCCATTAGCAACCTTCATGATGCTTCTGTGTGTTCCCTCGGTTTCAGGATATTGACAAGATGTGTTAAAGAAACTGTCCATTTTAGCCTCTTTTATGTCCATTTGGATCTTTCTTTTCTGTCTGGAAATTGGGAAGAGTGAACAAAGGTTTACAAGCTTACACCTCCGTCTTCTTGAGCTTTGCAATGGTGTTTTTTTTTTTTTTTTTGCCTATACCAGGGGTTTCCAAACTACGGCCCGGGGCCATTTGCGGCCCACCGTCCAGTTTTTTTCTGGCCCGCGTCATATGCGAAAATTGGCATTTGACTCAGTTCAAATAAAATAAAAACAAAAATGTTTTGAGATGGTCAAAGTAAGAAGGGAGGGTGTCGAAAAACACAGGTGCTATTAAAGTTTATTTTAGTTAACTAAAACTAACGAAAAAACTAAAACTCAAATCAACAATTTCGTTAACAAAATAAAATCAAAATGAAGATGCTTTTTTAAAAAAGGAAACTATCTGAAACTACATTTTATGTTTATAAAATTAATTAAAATAAAACTATAATTATAGCAAACGTCCTTCGTTTTAGTCTTTGGTAATTCATTTAATGCATGAGCCTTTGGGGATGATTTTAAATGTGATTTTTAGTAGATTTATTTTGATATAAACTGAAATAATGATGTTGCACCCATGGTGTTTTTTTAAATATTGCGAACAAGTAATACACATAAAAAAAAAAATAAAAAAAAAAAAAAAAAAATAAAAAATAAAAAAATAAAACTAATACTGAAACTAACTAAACTAAAACCAAGCATTTGTTAAAGAACTAAAACTAATAAAAAACTAACAGACCCACCTTGAAAACTAATTAAAACTAAATAAAAAAAAACAAAACTCAAAACAAAATAAAAACTAAAATGAATATTTCCAAAACTATAATAACCTTACTGCCACATTACAAATAAATCGGAATAAATTGGTTTATATACTGTCGCATTTTTCTAAATATGCAAAATTTTTAGGACTAAACACAATTTCTCTTCATAAGATTATGTGGCCCTTGCGTCCTTCTGATTTTCTGTATGTGTCCCTCAAATGAAAAAGTTTGGACACCCCTGGCCTATACACTCCATTAGGACAGTTAAAGGCACCAACTACACCGGTCGTTTTGTCACTTAAAGCTAGAAGACATTTAAACAATGCTTGCAAGTGGCTACAACTCCCAACGTAAATCAAAATGGCAGACTTCCTGTTTGGTTTAGCATATGGTTCCAAGAGACTTTTTTGTACATGGTGGGCTCTTATGTATGCCTCCAAATTATCATGGCGCTAGGTGAAACATCCAACCGGGAATGCTTTGTTTGAGAGGATTTTTTTTTTTTTTTTTTACTCAAAATGTGATGCCCCACCCCTGGGGGACTTCCTATTGGGTTTAGCACATGGCACCCTAAGACTTCCTTGTACATCGTGGGCTGTAACATATGTCTCCAAATTTTCGTAGCTCTAGGCGCTTCGTACAATCGGGAATGCTTCATTAAGAAGGATTTTTTTCCTTTGCAAACACACCTAAGATGGCAGCTGCATGTGCATCAGCAACAAGAAAAGGCTTGCTCTATAGTGTTTATACTATTTGGCCTCCAAGTAGCATGTAGGTTAACTCATTCAACACTCGTGAATATTTACCACTTTGTTACAAAGCCAAAGTGTGCAATAACCAACCTAGATTCTAACGTTGGCTCCGGGCTCAATATGTGACGTTACACCTGTCCAATTTTTGACGAGAATGGGATAGTATCTCTCTTATCGCACGTGGGTGGCCACCATACGGGCTATTACCTGGAAGCAGAAGTCCATCTTTGTTAACAAGTGTGTAGCCACAGAATCCATTATATTGCAATGGCAGCTCGGTAAGATTGTCAGTAGTTTCAGGGTGGAGCCACTCATGCTGCTTCAACTGTGCTGGATCAATGCGCTCACCTGTATAAAGTAGCAGTTCAGCTTGGAACTGATATGTGGTCAAATTATTTGCCATTACATGAAAATATGTGTAAGATGCCAGCCATACCGGAGTGCTCATTCAGTCTGTCTTTGTCTGTTTTAACTTCTACTCCCTCCAATAGGCTGTCCAAAGGATATTTGGAAAGAATCTTGGCCTGAGAGGTACGGAAGAACTGCAATCTGAGTGCAATGTTGTTTAAGATGTTTAGCAGCTCTGCCTCATCCTGAAGCTCCGACCACAGTTTTGACAGGGCCTTGAACAATGGCTGAAACAAGTATGATTTAAAACAAAACAAAACAAAACAAAACAAAACATGAGAACAATGAACAGTTAATTAATCATTCATTCATTCATTAAAAATGTGGCTGTATTCTCATGGCAATCACTAAATTACTTACAAAAACCTTTGAGGTGGGCACAGCTGTCTTGGGCTGCACAGACGTTTTTAGCAGGAATATCTGTGAGGAGATGTCCTTCTGTAGGATGTCAATTCTTTTCGCACTTAGAAGTGAATCAGCCTGGCGGTGAAAGTGTATATATATATATATATATATATATATATATAGTGGAACCTCTACTTAGGAACGTCTCTTCATACGAAATTTTCGAGTTACGAAACTCCTCAACGGGAAAATATTGCCTCTTGTTACGAAAGAAATTTCTAGATACGAAAGGTAAAAATACATTACCGAACGCAACATACTTTCGGCTATGGCTATTTCCTACCATAGGTACCTATGAGCGTAAATACTAGATCGGTGTTTGTGCATCGTTCTGGCATCCCATTGGCTAAGAGGAACCTCTACCATAGGTATGAGCGTATACTAGATCGGTGTCTATTAGCGTCCTCCTCATTCATCCCGTGGCCCATGAAGTTTTCACAAGTGATCACTACTTTCATGGTGTGAATTGTCATTCATGAAACCAGATATACTCGTCTTGCTGTGTATCGAAGTCTTCAAATTATCTTAGGTTGCTCGCCGCTAACAAACAGACCGCACGTTTACAACACATTTCTCAGCAGAGATCAAGCCAGAGTTAAAGTGTTAATTGTGATAATACTGTTGAATCATTAACTTTTTGTTCAAAATTACTTTAATACTCATGCAAAAAAAGTATGAATGATTGTTTCACTAAAGATAATGTGGCAAATTCGTCACGTCTGCCGCTATTTAGTGAGGTAAAGTTGTCTTGACGTTCGATGTCAATTTTCCCTCGCTCTCGAATTTACAATCAGAGGTTAATGTTATGACCCACGGTAGGTGAAAAATAGAAAAACTACCTGAGATAAAATGATCTGACCATATCCTCGTACTTTTTGTGGGTGGGTGCGAAGCAGTTGCGTCGTAGTTTCACACAAGCCACCGTGCTTGTTCACTGATTCCTCCTCACTGATTTCCGGCTGGTTTAGAATCACTGCGAGCAGCCGAGAGAATGATCTCATCTCTCTTAAGCCATTACAGCACGTGTCAAGATCTGGTCCTCGAGGGCCAGAGTCATGCATTTTTTTCGAGGTTTCTCTACTCCAACGCACCTGACTCAATGATCAGGATAATTATCAGGCTCCTGCAGAGCTTGCTGTTGAGCTTAAATATGAATCAGCTGTGTTGAAAGTGGGGAAACCTCCAAAACGTGCACGACTGCCGCACTCGTGGACTGCAGTTTGACACCTATGCATTAGAGCAGGGGCCGGATCAGGCCCGCAAAGGGCTTTAATCCGGCGCACGAGATTATTTTGTAAAGTTTAAAAAAAATAAATGAAAAATTTTAATGTCGGACTAATTAATCAGCCAGCCACAATCATATGTATGTATATATATATATATATATATATATATATATATATATATATATATATATATATATATATATATATATATATATATATATATATATATATATATATATATATATATGTATATATAATTGACCGCAATTTTTAAGTTATATACCGTTATTTTATCGACGCGGCCCACTTGGTAATATATATTCCTCCATGCGGCCCCTGAGCTAACATGAGTTTGACACCCCTGCATTAGAGCGTTCATCGGCTGCACACAAGTTCACCATAGCGTTGATCGCTGATTTATCAACTCTTTGACCTATTTTCTAGGTCATGCTGATTGTGTCCAATTCACTCGCGTTGATACCTGCACCGCAAGGGGCGCACTAAAACGTGACGTCACACATTGACACTTTCACTTTAACCCTTATGAGATATTGTGGAGTTGCTGAATAAAATGGGCCTCACATCTAATAAGCTTGGGGTCACTCCAACTGACAAGACAGTGTCCATTCGGCTCTTGGCTCTCACAGGGGTTTGAGAGTGCAGTGCCTATGGACGCCTGTGTGTTTTTAGCTCTAGTGTATTTTAGCTCCAGTGTATTTCATTTGGTAATCGAGCGTTAAAATTAGTGCCATTAAATTTTGACACCCATAACATCCATCCATCCATCCATCCATTTTCTTGACCGCTTATTCCTCACAAGGGTCGCGGCGAGTGCCGGAGGCCTATCTCAGCAGTAGGCGGGGGACACCCTGGACTGGTTACCAGCCAATCGCAGACCCATAACACACATATATATATATATATATATATATATATATATATATATAGGTGTGTGAATTGCCTGACGATTCAATTCATATAACGATTCATAGGTCACGATTCGATTCGATACCGATTAATCCTGGTAAGAATTTATAAATCGATTGTTGCGATTTGTTTTTGTTTTTTTTTTACTCAAATTTAGAAAATACTATTCAGTAAACTTGTACATGTACAATGGAAGATATGTATGAAAAGGCATTATTTATTTATCTGAAACTTCAGTCTTATAACTGAGGCACTGTATTTAACAAACAGGTTGTAATCTGTTTCATGTTTGAACAGCATTGAAATAAATTGTTAAGGCTTAATGCTCAACTCAACTCAACTCAACTCAAGTTATATCCATTAATATAACATTCTTTCATGCTTCATGATACGTTTTGTGGAATATTTTTCCCATCAAAAATGGATGTTTAAAATCGATTCGGCTGCCTTTTGAATCGATTCGAGAATTTGCGAGCTGTAGTATCGCGATATATTGCCGAATCGATTTTTTAACACTCATACATTACTCACAAAAAGTTAGGGATATATGGCTTTGTAACAACTTTGGCCTATGGCCCAGGCCACCCTCTAATTTTTTTTTAGCTTGCTTCTTCTAAAGCAAACTCTCTGCAGTCGCATAAACATTCCACAGCTCAGACAGGATCTAAGCTTGGTTAGCTCTACAGGTGGTCACACAACCACCAACAAAGCTCTTTTGAAGCCGCTGACCAGGTGACAAAGGAATTTATGCGTCTGCCGAAGGAGTCTATTCGGGCCCCGACTTCCCGGAGCCCGAGAAAACGCCTTCAATGAATTAGAATATACAAACGACTGATCAAAGGAATGTTTATGACCTTTCTTATCAACCAGGGGGGATTCTCTGGCGTCGCCCCTCCAGGGGGCACTCCTGGAACATCTAGATGGAGCAACAGCACCGTCAAGTGGTGAAACTTGGAACTATCCTTAGTGACAATTCATACAAGTAACCGCATTTTACACATTTATACCATGATAATTCTTGACAGACAACTGAACTACGAATGATTCATGTTATGTCTTTGTGTGTATGAACGTCCTATTTCATTTGTACTCCATAAGGAATGAAAGGTAATCAATATCTTTCAGTTCAGTCAGATTAGGCTCAAGAACGACCTCACAAATTAGTTTATGATGCATTAATTACGATGTGTGCTAAACGGGTTGTGTGGGAAAACTGATTTGCCAGACTGACCAAATTTAATGCCAAATTATTAATCCCTTTAATAATTTGCTTTTTAAAGTCTGCGTGAGCGAACAGAAGGGTGTGCCACCACCTCCTGGAGCCACGCCCATAGACTTTAAAAAGACGGGAGGACCCTCTCTCTCGCCCTCTTCTTCCGATCTCTCTTCCCCCGATGCCTCTTCACCTGCAAGTGGCCCAGCTTGCCCACTGACTCTTTGTCCCAAGAAACTTGTCCAGCACGTGGCCCCCTTTTGTTCCTGGCAGAAACCATTGCCACGAGAGCCGACGCTCGCTCCACGCCACGCCAAAGCAGGTGCAAACTGCAACGCTGACCCCAAAGAGACTCTTTTACTCCCTTTTTCTTTGTTTTCCCTTTTTTTTTCTTCTTCACCATCGGTGACTGTCCGCCAGCAGCGAGCTCCGCGGCCCCGGGGTACACTTGCAACGTACCGCCGGACTCAAGGTTGTGCACCTAAGCCGCACCGCAACTCACCTGCTATTCGGTGGCGCCCCGCCACTGTGCAAGCGCACCTCCAACTGCGGGTCTTCCCCGTACGCAGGCACGCCGCGAACCGAGCTCCAACACCTGGAGTCAGACAGCCGTCTGGCAGAACAAACCGCCGGAGCAACATCTCGCCGACCAATCAAGGGACGAGCCGCGCAACTACGTCAGACCCCGAGCGGCTCCCTTGCTCACCTGTGGAATAGCCCCTTTTTGATTTTCTTGCCTTTTTGAACGAACATTGACTATTTTTCCCCTTTTTCCTTTTTCAAAAGACCGCCCGTTTCTGCTCGTTCGACGCAGTACCCATTCTCGTAAGTCCACGTTTGATTCCCAACTTGGCATACCCCTGTGTGCAACTTACGTTTGAAACATATCACAGATCTGGCAGGTCAAATTTCTCTTTTCCTGTTTCCTTATTCATTCGCATTCCTTCCTTGTTTTCATGAGCTTTATTTTGATTTCTTTTCTTCTGACGGTAGGATAGTTAGTCAGGCATATTTTATTAACTCTATTCTGCCTAAGTCATCTGTGTTTCCGAGTGGATTATTATCCTTTTGTTAGTACAACGAACCACTGAATATCGAGTGTGGCGACTTTAGATTATAAATGACTGATGAAGAAAGGATTTTGGTCGTTGTTTGCTCCTGTTAACCCAAAGCAAAGCCAACGTGGTGCCCCTAGAGGTTATCGAGGTAAATACAATTTACCTCTGTAACGTCCAGATTATTAATTCGTCTAAAAGACGACCCAATTATCGCTACATAATGGTGCCGGCCGTGTGAGGCTATATAACATAAGAAGATACACTCGAAAATACAAGATTTTGGACTTTAAAAGTAAAACACATTTCACGTAGTGTACCTAATCATTTGGCTCTGTGTAAAAGGAAAACATTTCTGCTTACATAGAACTGCACTGACTTTACCCTTCAGCGTTGAATCGAGCGTCTCTTAGCGTGTGTCACCACCGGAGTGGCTTGCTATTAATAAACGAGAATAACGGGATTGATTGATGGAAGCAAAGAAAGAGCCGGTCACCGTTTGAGAAAATAGTGGCTTGTATTTGAAAACGTACGTGATAGAATAGATTGAGCTTTCTGCAGCCGCCGACTCAAAGTTTCAGCTCTTGGCGAGCGGATTAACAGGGCGCTAAGACGTTAGCTGCATACCTGTACCGTGTACGCATTTCCACAAGGTGGCGTCATAGTCCTTGTGAAGTCGAGCTGTGTGGCTCGTGGAGGCGTGGTTGAGTACCACCCCTTCCTTCTCGTTGGCGAGTTTGAGCCACGCCTGCAGACGCCCTGAAAGGGATGGAGTCTCGCAGGCTGTAAGTTGTCAGTCAGTGTTTGTAGTGATACAGATCACCTGAGCTTGCTCCGCTGTCAATACTGACAACTGACTCCCACTGCTGCTATAACGCCGGTGGTCCTTGCTCCGCGATAATTCTGATTCAATGTCACTTCACATTGCTTTTTGAATTCTTTTCCGTGTCGAGCGTTGTACTGAGTGATTGTTGTCACCCATAGTACGCAAGGATAATTAAAAAATTATCCACGTCCGATTAAACGCATTTGTAGGCTCAATTGACTGCTTGCGTTTAATGATTATAGCGTTCTAGCCTTTTACGCTGCCTAGAGTGAGAGCAATTACGGTTGCATCAACAAAACATACTGCTGGGTCAAATTAATACAAAGGAACTATTTACACTGTTGTGTTTTATTTTATTTTTTTTCTTATCCCCTTTCATCCAGTTTCATACTAGGCTAACTAGCTGTATTCTTGACTTAACATTCCACTTGATTTCTGGTGTTGTGTTTGTTTAGTTGGTTTGGTAAACCTGGTATTATTATTATTTTCTTCTCTCTTATTTTTTATTTTTATCCACATTTTAATTTTGTTTTTGTTTGTTCTTTTGTTTCTGTTTTTCGGTTGTGTCTAGTTAAAAAGAAGGTGTGAGTTCTGATGAGCTATTATTAGAGAGGCAGCTCTAATATTTCTGATTGACCGCTGTAACATTTCCGAGTTACTCTGTCCCTCATTTAAGCTATTCGTTGCTGAGTGAATCAAGTTGAAGTTAGTATTATTATTTTTAATTTTTATTTATTATTTTATTTTTGTTTGTTTTTGTTTGTTTTGATAACTGGAATTGATTTTCCACAACTATAGTGTAAGCTGTGGGTTGCACAGCCCACTACAAATCTTTTGTTTTGTGGCAATTTCCCTTTTGATAATTTGAACCCAGTGTGTATTGTTGACGATAATACTTGATAGCGGTAGTTAGCTAACTGCGTACGCTAATTAACTAACTATTAAACGCTAGTATAAGTGTGATCGTCTAAAAAGCTATTGACAATATGGCAGGACTCCGAGAGACTCCCAGCCCCTGTGAGAGCCTAGACACCTTGGCTCAACTGGTGCAAAAGCTGACCAAGGACTTCTTACCTGAATACGCTGAGTCTATTAGGAATGCGGATGTCAATACGCTAAATGATAACCTCGCACAGCTCATGAGCGACGCTGAGACAAAAGCCCCAAAGGACAAATCACTCATTCGAATGCTCGGATGTCTGACTTTGAACCTTGCCGCGCAGTTGAAGCTGAGCGATGCCGAGGATTGTCAAGTGAAACACCAACTTGACATGGCACGACAGCAGAGCCGTGACACCACGGCACAGCTTGAAGCCGCCCACGACCGAGTGAAGGTCATGGAGACCCAGCTGGTTGACGTTAAAGCGCAGCTGGATGAGGCAGAAGCCCGCGCAGATGCGATGCTAGCCGGAAATTTGGACAGTGACGCAGATGAGTGTGCTTCCACTGACTCCCCTCAAAAGATTGGTGAGTTAACCCAAGCTCTCGCGTCCGCCGAAGAGACAAATCGAGAGCAAGAAAAACTGCTGAGAACCGCGGCAAATGAAATTCACAAACTAAAAGCAGAGGTGACTGACTTGACTGAACGACCGTCAAAAGACCAACTTCGGTTAGCAGAAGCGAATTACTTTCGGGTTAGTTTGTCGCTAGCTCAGTCAACTGACGAAGTGAAGTGCCTCCAAGTTCAGGTACAAACCCTGAGGGAGGAACGCAATGCCGAAGGGGACCGCTCATATGACCTGCAAACCAAATTAGCGTTGACTGAAGCCGAGGTTACCCGCCTCCGACAATGCCAGCAGGAATATGAGACAGAGTTAGCTCAGATTAAACATGAGCTACAACGCGCGCAGCAGTTAAATGAGGTCTCCCGAGGAGCCTCCCTGCCGGGAGCTCCACCCCCACACAGACCTCCTGATCCCAGAGCCACAGCACCACAGCTCAAACTGTCACCTGAGTGACACATTGACTATTTTTACCCCTTTTTCAAAAGACCGCCCGTTTCTGCTCGTTCGACGCAGCACCCATTCTCATAAATCCACGTTTGATTCCCAACTCGGCATACCCCTGTGTGCAATTTACGTTTCTCTTTTCCTGTTTCCTTATTCATTCGCATTCCTTCCTTATTTTCATGAGCTTTATTTTGATTTCTTTTCTTCTGACGGTAGGATAGTTAGTCAGCCATGTTTTATTAACTCTGTTCTGCCTAAGTCATCTGTGTTTCCGAGTGGATTATTATTCTTTTGTTTGTACAACGAACCACTGAATATCGAGTGTGGCGACTTTAGATTATAAATAACTGATGAAGAAAGGATTTTGGTTGTTGTTTGCTCCTGTTAACCCAAAGCAAAGCCAACGTGGTGCTCCTAGAGGTTATCGAGGTAAATACAATTTACCTCTGTAACGTCCAGATTATTAATTCGTCTAAAAGACGACCCAATTATCTCTACAGCTTTCAGGTGAAATTTATGGAAAATGTAAAAAGTTCACGCTACAGTGATATCATTAAAGTAGTACATTTAAGGGGAAGGATGCTTGTAGAATAATCTGGATTATAAAACTATATCATCTCAGTCCATTTGTATTTTTTTTTTTAAATGTATAAAAGCTCTGGAAAAAAACAACACAAGGTTAAGCTGTCATTTTAATCATTTTAATTGTTACCATGAAAGCATCTTGACTGCTTAATGTCATTAATTTTGTATTGATTATCCATCCATCCATCTTCTTGACCGCTCATTCCTCACAAGGGTTGCGGGGGGTGCTGGAGCCTATCTCGGCTGGCTTTGGGCAGTAGGCGGGGTACACCCTGGACCGGTTGCCAGCCAATCGCAGGGCACACAGAGACGAACAACCATCCACTCTCACAAGCACACCTAGAGACAATTCTGAGCTCCCAATTAACCTGCCATGCATGTCTTTGGAATGTGGGAGGAGACCGGAGTACCCAGAGAAGACCCATGCAGACCCAGAAAGGCCGGAGCCTGGACTCGAACCCGAGTCCTCAGTCCTGGGAGGCGGACGTGCTAACCACCGTGCTGCCCTGTTTTGATTATTATTATTATTATTATTATTATTATTAGTAGTAGTAGTAGTAGTCGTAGTAGTAGTAGTATTTATTTATTTTTTATTGTAATTTTTCTTTTTTTCTGTTTTGATCAGAGGCAGATATCACAAGTTTCACTTCTTTCTGTCCCCTTTCATTTCTTTTTTAAAGAATGAAATAAAAATTTGAAGGAAAAAAAATGAATTGAAAAAAAATTGAAACACCCAAACCTCCATCACAAGCACTTTATACGTGTCACAAGCATTTTATACAACTACCATCCTTGCAGTTTCCTGTTGCAAAAGCATTTCACTTTTTCCTTTAAAACTGACACAACTTTGACTTCGCTTTGACAGCGAGACGGTAAGCAGTAAAAGACAGGAGCTCCGAAAACTAATAAAAAATCGACTCCATAACTTGAATTTGGAAGACCATGGACACAAATAAAACCCAAAGTGGAAAGGGTAAAGAAAAGAGGAAGAAGTGCAAGAAACAATCGGGGAACATGCCCGACGAAGTTGACGATGAGCAGGTGCTAGCGGCTAACGCTAATGTAGCGCTAGCTAGCGGCATCGAACGACAACCAGGCTGGGCGTCTGCCTTACAGGAAAATTTACAAACAGCTCTGGACACTATACGCGTCAAAATCGATGCGGGCCAAAATAGAGTGGATGCCAAACTGGACAGAATTGGCAAACAAATGGAAGATATGAAGCAAGGCCTGGATAGCCTACTAGAGGAAACGAATAGGAAGCTGGAGTCCGTGAATGCTGACATACGGGTGCAGAAGAAGGACATTGAAATGCTGGAGGAAAGAACGGTCGGAATGGAGGAGTTGGAGCACAGAAGTGCAAGATATTCTCACAGCCTCTCTCGAACAGCAGAGGAAGCTACAGGAGAAACTGACCGATCTGGAAGGAAGGTTGAGGAGGAACAACATCTGAATTTGGGGACTGAAGGAGGGGATCGAGGGAAACTCGGTGACTGCTTATTTGGATGAACTTATTCACAAAGAGCTGGGAATATCGGACGACATCGAGTTGGAAATTCAAAGGGCGCACAGGGCGCTAGCACCAAAGCCGCAATCAAACAAACCCCCACGAGCAATTATAATCAACTTGCTGAGGTTCGATGTCAAAGAGAACGTACTCAAGTCGCAAAAGCCGTTCAAAGTGGAAGGATGCAGGGTGAGCTTCGATCACGACTATGCAACAGAAGTGGCGGCCAAATGTCGGCAGTGCGTCGGCCTAAAAAAAATACTGAAAGAGAAGGGGATCCAGTTTCAATCTCCGATGGACACACTGAGAGTCCATTGGGCTGATGGAGTCAGAGTCTACAAGAATGCGCAGGACGCGGCAAAGAGAGAGGGAGAGAGGATGGCAGGTACCCAACCCCGGAGGAGAGTACCAGACAACGCAGCAGAGACTGGAGGCAGCACGCAAGTGGACGAGAGCCGGGAGGTGAGCGTCAGACTGCAATTAGATACACGGCTGACATGAAGGATCAAGGAGACTCGTCACTGGACGCGGACACAAGGACAGACATTTAAGGGATTTATCACTATTTTTCCTGACGTTCATTTTCATTCTACAGTGGGTGAGTAGGAAACTTTTTTTATTATTATTTTTTTGTTCTTTTTTCTTTTCTTCACCATAAGGAAATACTGTTGTTGAATTACAAGGGTCAATATCTGGTTGAGAAGGTTTATCATTTTGGTTGTCAATGTTAGAGGGGAGGAAAGGGGAAGAAAAAAGGAAAGGGAAAAGAGGAAGAGAAGAGAAAAGAAAAAAGAGGAAAAAAAGATGGGTCTTATTTTTATATTCTTATGTATTTTATTTTATTTTATTTTATTTTTTTTATGGAGGTCACCAAAAAAAATTGTTTTTGGTTATTGGAGATGAAAAATGGAGTAAGAGAAAAGAAAAGCTTATTTTGGGCAAGAAAAGAAGAAAATTTTGGTTAAGGACTGGTTATTATTTTTTATTTATTTTTTCAAACTTATTTTATTGTCTTCTCGTATGGACATTACATTATGGATATGGACAAAATTATTTCATTTGTATTTTATTTAATTTTTATTTTATTTTATTTTATTTTTATTATTATTATTTTTTTATGGAGGTTACAATAAAAAAGTTATTTTTTGTTATGGGAGATGAAAAATGGAGTAAAGGAAAAGAAAACCTTATTTTGGGCATGGATATTAAAAGATGAAGAAGCAGAAGTAAAGAAGAAAATTTTGGTTAAGGACTGGTTATTATTTTTTGTTTATTTTTTCAAATGTATTTTATTGTCTTCTCATATGGACATTACATTATGGACATTACATTATGGACATGGACCCAAAAAGGAAAGAAAAAAAAATATCAAAATTTTGACCCACTTGTAGGGTTAATTTTGGGGAAAACAAACAAACAAACAAACAAACAAACAAACAGTATTGCTATGGTTGAGGATGAAAGATTGCTTGGAAACTATACACAGCTCCGGCCGGGAGCTCACAATATTAGATGTTGGACATTTATAGTGAGTTTGGGAGATCAATGTTGGATGAGATCTCCGCCACTAGGGGGGCCCTCTCATTAGGAGAGGCAATACCCCTCACCCACCAACAGGGGATAGGGGTTAAAAGTTTCAAACCCCGAAATACCTCGGAAGTTCAATTTAGGTTAGTTAAAATGTATTTTTTTTTTTTTGTTCAGTAGTTGTTGTTTTACATATTGTGATCTGTGATGTGGGGTATAAAAAGATTTTTCAACTGGAATTATAGTGTATCATAGCGGTATTAAAATGGTGTCATTAAATGTCAATGGTATGAATAATTCAATAAAAAGGGGAAAAGTGTTGGCAAAATTAAGAAAGGAGGAGATGCAAGTAATTTTCTTGCAAGAAACGCACCTTACATCGCAAGAACATAAAAAAAACTTAACAGATATGGGTATACCAACACGTTTTATAGTTCATTTAAGCAGTGTCATAGGAGAGGGGTGGCTATATTAATCAAAAATTCAGTGAAATTTGAAATATACAAAGAAATAAGAGATAGAGAAGGGAGATATGTTGTGGCTAAGGGGAAAATGGAAGGGAAGTTGGTTACTTTAATCAATGTGTATGCGCCACCAGATAGTGACAAGAATTTTTTTGAGGACCTTTTCAATGTTATGGCTGTGGAAATGGATGGAATTTTGATCTGTGGGGGGGATTTTAATGTTGTGCTTAATCACGAATTAGAGACGACAAGTACAAGGAAATACAGGACGCCTATATCAAAGTATATGAACACACAACTAAAGCAGCTTGGAATTATTGATGCATGGAGGGATGTGCATAGCCAACATAGAGACTACACACACTACTCACATCCACATGCAAGCTATGCTAGAATAGATTATTTTTTTATGAAGACGGGGGATAAACACAGAGTAAAAGAGTGCCAGATTGGTGTCGCGGACGTGTCAGACCATTTTGCTGTATATCTGACGGTGGACTTTACTAGTAAAAGGAAGAACAGTGGAATGTAGGTCTATTGAATGATAAGGAATTTGTGAAAGAAATAAAGGGTGATATAACCAGATATAAAGAAGAAAATGATAACGGGGAAGTGAACCCAGTTATTTTATGGGATGCTCTGAAAGCGGTAATAAGAGGAAAATTCATAGCAAGAACAACACAGCTTAAAAGGACTAAACAAGAGAGGTATCAAAACTCAATGAGACAACTCCAAGAATTAGAAAATCAGCATAAAAATACTAATAATGCTGAGGTATTTGAAAAGCTGAAAGAAAGAAGGTGAGAGATAGAAAAGATATTATTATCAGAAGTGGAAAAAAAGAGCACGGTATGTTAAGCAGACTTATTACGAAGGTGGACCAAAGGCAAATAAATTATTGGCGAGAAGGGTAAGAGTACAACAGACACTAAACACAATTCACAAGATTAGGGATCCCAAAACTAACACATTATTAAAAGAGCCAGATGAGATAGAAGAAGCATTTAAGGAGTATTATAAGATGTTATATACACAACCAGATTCGGCGAGAGAAGAGAATATTAAGAATTTTCTAAATGGTCTTGACTTGCCGTCGATAGGGGTACAACAGAACGAATTGTTGAACTCAGCTATTACGGCGGAAGAACTGGAGAATGCCATTAACAGAACAAAGAATTCTAAAGTTTCGGGCAGTGATGGTTTTCCATCGGAGTTCTACAAGGTGTTTAGGCAGGAGTTAATTCCCCTCTTGTTAGCATCATTTAGGTACACAATGAAGGAGGGAGTAACTCCCCCGTCCTGGAAAGAGGCTATGATATCAATAATTCCTAAGGAGGGTAAGAATAAAGACTATGCAGTAGTTATAGGCCAATTATTCAATTCAATAAGATGTATAAGGGCATTGTATGATGGGCCAACAGCGAGAGTGAAAGACAGATCGAATCGAACTCGAGAGATCGACAAGACAGGCATGTTGCCTTTCACCTACACTTTTTGATATTTTCATTGAACCTCTAGCTCAAGCAATTAGGCAGAATCATAATATTAAGGGTGTGGACTTGAGGGGTTCAGAACATAAGCTGAACCTATTTATAGAAGATGTGATAGTATATGTAACACAACCAGAAGTGAGTTTTCCGATACTGATGGATCTATAGGTCGCTTGCACATGTCGTCACTTCCGCCTCGGATTTGTCGTCGTTGCCATGCTGGGTGACCTCCATTTACGTAGTGATTCGGTCTAACACGTATCTATCACGTTTGTTGTCTGCGTTTAAAATGGTACATTTTTGCTGCATCATTGGCTGTTCGAACAAAGCCAAGGGGGAAAATGGTCGGTCTTTCTTCCGCTTTCCGAAAATAATTAGGAACCAGGGCCTGGAGACAGAGGAATTGTCAAAAAAAAGGCAAGCGAAGTGGTTGACGAACATCTCCCGTGCGGACTTCGGAGGGAAGTCGTTACTTTGGGCTCGTGTGTGCAGCGATCACTTTGTGAGCGGTAAGTTTGTTTACCTTTTATAGTAATGCATGATGGTTAATAGGGGTGTGAATTGCCTAGTACCTGACGATACGATCCGTATCACGATTCATAGGTCACGATTCGATTCAATACCGATTAATCCCGATATGAATTTACAAGTCGATTGTTGCGAATTTTTTTTTTTTTTTACTCAAATTTAGAAAATACCATTCAGTAAACTAATACATGTACACTGTAAGATTTGTATGAAAGAGCCACTGTATTTAACAAACAGGTTGCAACCTTTTTTCATATTAGAACAGCATTGAAATAAAATGTTAAGGCTTAATGTTCCATTAATATAACATTCTTCCATGCTTAAGGTGTGAAAGTTAGATGTTTTGTTGAATATTTTTTCATCAAAAATGGATGTTAAAAAATCGATTCGGCTGCCTATTGAATCGATTCGAGAATTGCGTGCTTTAGTATCGCGATATATTGCCGAATGGATTTTTTTTAACACCCCTAATGGTTAATAACATTTCGACAGCCCATACATGGGCAAGCCGCTTATGTTTTGGATTCATGAGGAAGCAAGCTCGGTAGTACAAGCCGGCTAGCGAACGTTAGCCGCAAGCTAACACCTAACATTTTCACCCAAAGTAGTGCCAGTGCAAAGTGTTTACTGCTGAAATGGGATGGATTAATCTTATGCTCTTAATGCATAACATAACAATTTTGGTGGCAAAATGTAAACTTGAAGAAAAGAGACAGAAGGGGGTGAAGCAAGAAAACGGACCCCCGGTAGCCTACACATCATGCTAAAGAACTTATTCACGGCCACCTTACTGCGGCAAAATAACCAGTCTTGCCATATAGGTCTACAATATATTTTATTTGTGTGTGTATTTGTTTATTTTAACAACAGGTCGCCCTGCGCCCCTTTTCCCGTCCAATCATCCCGACTGGGCTCCAACATTAAAGTTGGGTCACAACAAGATCTATGTTTCAGCCCAGTCGGTGCCAAGACATGAACGTGCACAGGAGAGACGAGCAAAGAAAAGACGACTCGAAGTGGCAGAGAGTTTGTTGCAGTTATGCAGCCAGACGCCTCCAGAAACCTGTGCCCTCAGTACTGTTGACATCATTGACTCTGGTATGCCAACTCAGAATTAATTACACGATATATTGTATGCATGAATAAATGTATGTGTGTGTACACGCACCTTAGATTTTAGAGACATTTGGAAGTCTTTATAGAAATAAGTATTTGTCTGTACCGATGTTCATACATTAAAAATTGAAACAAAATGTGTAAAATGTCTTTTACACTAAAGATTGTGAAAAAATGCTGGTTACAGTAACAGTACTATATTAAACCTATTACCGGTACCTAATTTTCTTTGATCTTTTTTATATTTTTATTTCTTTAGGGATCACATGCCAAACTGACTTGACTGCCATTGACATGATGGAAATGGAGGCGAATATCAAGGCATTGGAGGAGGACAACATGCGACTGAGAGAAGAAGTGCACAAATTCAAAGACAAGTGTTTACACAGTACTCTCTCACAGCCCGAGTTGGAGCACAATAACGAGAAGGTCAACTTCTACACTGGCCTGGCCAACTTTAGCTTGCTGATGAGTGTGTTTCGGCATGTTATTGCACAGGTTCCAACGTCATCAAAAAATGTTCTCGATAACTTCTCGGAATTCCTTATGACAATCATTCGATTAAGATTGAATGTTCCTTTAAGAGACCTAGCTTACAGGTTCAACACATCAGAATCTACCGCATCCCGCATCTTTGAGAAATGGATTGAAATTCTGGATGTTCGACTGAGACATATTGTCCGATGGCCCAACAGAGAAGACCTAAGAAAGACAATGCCACTAACGTTCCAAGAAGCATTTGGTAATAAAGTGGCTGTAATTATAGACTGTTTTGAAATATTTGTGGAAAGGCCGTCTTCGTTAGCAGCACGAGCTATGACATGGTCAAACTACAAACACCACAACACCACAATACTGTGAAGTTTCTGGTGGGTATCGCTCCGCAAGGTGTAATTACATTTGTGTCTGATGCATGGGGAGGCCGCAGTAGCGATAAACATATCACAGAGAACTGCTCAATCCTTAAAAATATTCTTCCTGGGGATGTGGTGCTTGCCGATTGTGGTTTTACCATTGAGGACAGTGTAAGTTTATATTGTGCGGAGTTAAACATTCCAGCCTTCACAAAAGGTAAAACTCAGTTGTCTCCCTCAGAGGTTAGGAACCCATGGAAGATAGCTGCTGTGCGTATTCATGTGGAAAGGGTTATAGGACTGGTACGTAGAAAATACCAGGTGCTTCAGGGAACTCTACCCATCCACCTTTTGAAAACTAAAGATGGCCAAGTGTCCCCCACAATTGACAAAATTGCCAGAGTGTGTTGTGCACTAACAAATATTTCAAATTCTGTTGTCCCCTTTGATTAGACTGGATTGTTTTGCATTGCTCTCAATTGTTTGTTTGGAGCTAATAAAGGCAGAGATTATGCAAATTCTATTGTTGGGTTTGTTTACAAAGCTATACATAATGCAAATGACAGGATTTGACTCAATGTGTGATATGGTCACTCTTAAAATAATGGCATAAATCTGTATTATTTCTAAAAACGCAAAAAATGAAGTGAAAAATGATTATGTAGTAATTTCTGGGATAAAATTGAACTGTTAATTTATGATGTAGTTTAGTTTAGCACAGGTACCTACCGTACTGAGATTTTTACGTAAAAAAAAAAAAAAAAAAAAAAAAAATATATATATATATATATATATATATATATATATATACATATATTCATAAACTGCTTATCCTCACGAGTGTTGATAATTTGTGTCAAAATATTAGGCCATTATTTTAAGAGTATGACTGTATGATGTTATGTTGTGGTATGCGATGTCTATGTACAGAGGAAAAAGCTGCTCTCTTTTAAATTTGTTTAATATAAGACAAGTATACCAGTACTGTGTCAGAGTTTTCCCAATAATACGTGTTTAATCAGTTCTCCTTGTTCTCACACTTGTTACAAAACCACTTTCCTTTTGGCAGTCTCCCTAAATTGGCACACTTCAGGTGGGATCGTTTAATGTTACAATTTGCTGCAGCACAAAAAACAACTCTACTCCGCGTCTTTGAAGGACATGAGCAAGTGGTAGGTGACAGCGGCTGGGCAGGAACACTTGAGTCCACTGCTGATCTCGTAAAAGCTCTCCCGAGTAGTTCAGGTAGGAGGGCTTTTTGGAAAAAAAAACTCTGCCTTTTCCACCACACCTGCCCAAAACAAGGGATCTGGGTGGATTCGTTCAATGTAAATGTCACACTTTGTCCAGACCACAAAGTCGCAGAAGTCCCGTCCAGTTAAACCCATCTGTGCCTGTATCTGAAAATATTAGAAACATTGTAATGAAATTATGAAGCATAGAATTAAATTCTAAGAAACTACAAAAAGTAAAGCCATACATACCTGGTAATAATATTGGTGTTGTCGAATGTCGAGACAAGTGATGGGAAGTGTTGCCATCCGGCACCAGACAGAAATTGGGTGTTTTGACAGCCTCCTTAACAGTGAGATCTCGCACCGAGAATGGGCACTGCAACATAAAATGTTTGATTTGTGTTATGAGTGTGTATGCCAAATTGAGACTTCCGGTTTCCGGTCCGGGTTGCCACCGAGGGGCACAAAGTCGGAAGCACAAGTATTTTTGACGCAGCCCACATGTTGCAAACCGAACCGGAAACAAACTGATGTACAAAAACAGTCCTGCCTC
Source organism: Festucalex cinctus (assembly GCF_051991245.1). Taxonomy (NCBI): domain Eukaryota; kingdom Metazoa; phylum Chordata; class Actinopteri; order Syngnathiformes; family Syngnathidae; genus Festucalex; species Festucalex cinctus. The sequence continues at coordinate 20,625,603 of NC_135431.1, forward strand.
TTCCGTGGCATATACCCTATTGTACATACCTTGATTTCGCAAATGCCAACACCACAGCAGCTGCACTCAATCAAGGCATCAGGAGTTGCCCCAAGAAATGGCCACTGGACATTGACATGAAGTCCTGTGTTCAACACTTCAAGATTCCGATGATGTTTCATGGCATCCATATACTATGTGCTGCTTCCTCGTGTTTTAACCCCCACCTGTAAGACACATATTAAAATGTTTCACTTGAGAGCCCTATTGATCATGAATATCATATATATATTATTGGTGTGTACCTTGTTGCCTCAGTTGAAAAGACATGTGAATCTGGGTAACAGATGGATTTCACCAGACTTGGGGAGGGTTTCATCGGGTTTGCCTGACAGACAGATTTCAGTTTTGATGCCGTAATTCTACCAGCCCGTTGTCTGAACCAAAGTTTAGATCCAGTTTGCGCAACAGTCTCTTTTGGCATATTCTGGACCATATCCTGCGTCAAGTCCAGTACAACCCCCTTGCCGAGTTCTTGGAGCTCCTCAATTGACAGTTCTAAATTGTCTTTGTCAAACAATTCTGTTAATGGCACAGGTAGAAGTCCTCTCTTCTCTTTTGGGATGTAGGAGTTAGAGTACTCAGGAATTAATGACAGCATGGCCGGTTTTGTTCCACACATGAAAATGGCTTGGTTGAAGTCACTGATTTCCTGTGCTGTCGGGGTCATATCAGTCTTCTCAGTAGGGTGACTCGATGTGGCAGCTGGTGAAGATTCTCCTTCCAAGGTCTTCTTCCGACGCTTCGCAGACTGAAAGTCAATCTGTTTAACAGGCAGGAAAGGAACCTAAACAACAAATAAAGCATAAGAAAGCTGTCAGTATGCTCAGTAGTTACCATGAATAAGATTTATTGTACTGGAAACAGAAACTAAAAATATGTCATCTGCACATGGCTTGGCTAGGAGCAGATAAGTTTGGAAGTACATGTAAATAAATGTTGAAATGTTGCTACAAATAAAAACAATGCTTTAGCACACACAATTTTGTCAATATGTGCAACAAAAGGGAAGTTGTCTGAAGAATCACAAAATAATTTCCATTACCCCTCTCATGCTGGACAGCATTATCCACTTGTTCTTTTCTTCCGTGCAAGCAGTCGACCCTTTTAGACGTGTACGTGCTTCAAGATAGAACAGTACAGCCCCCACATGCGAACAGCTTTCTCCTAATCTGTAATACAACAAGGTGAAGAAAACCAAATCCATAGCAATTCATGGAGCGCTATGAAACAAGGATTAAAAGTACCATTCATTCAAGCATTATTACATAAAGCCGTTTCATGCCTCATTTTGAACTTGATTGATTTAATAGATATCATCATTCTCCTTACCCCGCCATACAATTGCAGTGTGCAGTAATAATGTCACCATCGTGTTTCACAAGGATCCATGTCATAAGCGGTGTGGCAGACATCCTCTGAGAGTGGTTAACCTTAACCAAGTTGATTAAGTAAAAACGTATGTTACTAGTGCAAGGGTAGGATTAAATTTAATTAAGCCACAGGGAGGCTGTGCTTACAGTCACTTTTTAATTCTTGTACGCTCTGCCACATTTGCCTGTTATAAAATCTGTTAGAAAAACCACATCAGGTAAACGCAGGTGTGCATGTAAACACACAAACACACTGATAACAGGAAGCCTGAGAACAAATAAACATTTTTGTATGCATTATGTGCAGCATTACAAACCAAGTGGTTTACTTACCCGTGCAACAACAACAACAGTTTCTTCGGATGCGACTTTTAAGTTTACAGTTTGTATCCACCCGCTTACAAAATAATTGTAAGCCTCCAGGGATTTGTAGGCTTTCATTTGTTGGCGTGTTACGGAGCATATTGTCAACACGAGGTAATGGAAAATGTCCAGAGTAGTCACGTTTGGCCAGCAAGCTTTCTCCGTCAAAAAATCACCCTTGGTCAGGACGTAGGGATCAATCCCGCCACACAGCGACACCTTCTGCCTGTACCGTTGTTTCTGATCTTCCGGTAAATCACGAAAATATTGTGAAAATGACATTATTAGGTTGATAAGCTCTACCGTGTAAGCGAGTGTTCCTTCGGAGCCGGCGGACCACCCAATATGGCGCCCGAAGAAAAAACTCCCATGATGCATTGCGATGTGCAAGCGACCTATTGGAGGAATATGGTCATTCCTCAGGGTATAGACTCAATGTGTCAAAGACGCAAATCTTAGCTCTAAACTATACACCTACAATGGCGATCGAAGAGAGATACAAACTAAAGTGGGAATATGGGAAGTTAAAATACCTAGGCGTATACATCACCAAAGCAAAGGACGAAATGTTACACATGGATTAATCAAAACATCAAGCGAGACCTGGGAAGGTGGCCAACACAGATTTTGGATTTAAGTTCCAGGATCGAAATGGTGAAAATGAACATGCTGCCAAGGTTACTGTATCTTTTTCAGTCATTACCTATATCTATACCTCCAAAACAATTTAGGGAATGGGACAAATTGGCCTCAAGGTTTATTTGGGGGGGGGGGGGGGGGTAAAAAACCAAGGATTAGACCAGGGACATTACAGTTGCCTAAGGAGAAAGGAGGAATGGCAGTCCCAAATTTTAAAGATTATTATTGTGCAGCACAACTTAGAGCAGTGGCATGTTGGTGCAATGGAAATTATATAGCCAAATGGAAAGATATCGAAATGAAGGGGGAAGGCTACCAGATTCAAGCACTGTTAGGGGACAAGGAACTTTTCAAGAGAAAGGAGAGCTTGATAGATCCAATTACAAAATTCACCTTAAATTCATGGAATGCAATAGTGAAGAAATACAAATTAGAAAAAGAGGTGAAGATTTTAAGGTGGCTGACATATGATAGCGACTTTCTGCCAGGAAGAGATTATAGCTTCAAGAGATGGGAAATGAGAGGTGTCACTGCAATATGCACAATTGTAGAAAAGAGAACATACAAAGTTTTAAAAATATGAAACACAGGTTTGAATTAGAAAGCTGTGATTACTTTAGATATCTGGAAGTAAAGGATTATTATATAAAAGATATAAAAATAGGTACAGCAAATGAAAGAAATGGGATAGTTAAGGTAATGATTGATGCATATATGGGAGGTAAGAGTAAAGTGGTTTCAGCCCTTTATCAAGGCTTACTGAAAAGTAGAGAGAACTCAACCTTGTACGTAAAAAAGAAATGGGAAAGAGAACTACAGGTCGGAATAACAGAAGACGAATGGTCCAATATCTGCAAGATACAACAATCAACAAATGCCTCGAGATTATGGAGAGAGTTTGGGTGGAAGAACATAATACGATTTTTCATAACACCAGAGGTGACGGGGAGGTACAATCCTCAACAGAAAGAATGTTGGCGGATAAGTGGACGGGAAGGGGCGGTAGGCCATACACATATATTCTGGAAATGTCAAAAGTTGAATGGATACTGGGATGAAGTTTGGAGAGAATTAAAGATGATAATTGGTTATGAAGTGCCTAAAACCGGCTTGGTGATGTATTTAGGTAATCTCGACCATGAAACTGTACAAGGCAGAGACATGTACCTGATTAAAGTGCTATTGGCAGCCAGAAAAAAAAGCCATAATGAGGGAATGGTTCAAAGTTGACCCCCCAACGAAGAAGCAGTGGCTGGGAGTAGTGGAAGAATTATTTGATATAGAAAGATTCCCTTATATACTGAGGGTTCAGGAAGGGAAGTTTGAATCAAGGAAAAATGGGAAAAATGGTTGGAATATAAGAGACAACTGAATGACACCACAAATGCGGAGAAGAGAAAGTAGACCATGAATGTACATTATAAAATGATGTGAGCCCCATATGTCACTGTTGATTGCCTTTTTTTCTGTCTGTTTTTGTTTGTTTTGTTTTAGTTTGTATGAAGATGTTATTTCCTGCATGTGTGATATTGTAAATTGTAAAAGACTTCAATAAAAATTAAAGTGAAAAAAAAAACTGACACAACCTTTTAAAGTTGCTCAATGTAAAAATTTGCCCCAAAATATATTTACAAGACCATTTTGAATTTGACAATTTATGACAAATTAACAC